>NC_063350.1:51017017-51037275 GCF_021869965.1 Rhincodon typus
TTTCAGAGCCCCCTTCCCCTCCCCCATTTCTGAAGAAGGGTCCCGACGCAAAACGCCAGCTTTCCTGCTCCTCTGATGCTGCCTTTGCCTGCTGTGTTCCTTCAGCTCCACACTGTGTTATCTCAGACTCCAGCATCGGCAGTTCTTACTATTTCTGACTGGAATTTTTTTTTGGCTTGAGGACTGTTAGCCTTCATTCCGAACTGTTGTAAATCATTTCTCTGCTCAAAGATCTTGTATCTCTTAGATATCTTTCAAAAAGGATATTATTCCAATTAAACCTGATAGTTGGTTCACTACCACCTCTGGAGCACACTTAATCCCTTGAATGCCCTTCACAATTAAACTCTTTCCTGCTAACTCAGATCCTCTCCCCATAGCACCTTTTGAAGGACCTTTAAACTCACAACTGTCCATCACGGAAGATGATTGCTATGGTACATCAAGTTCTTTCTTCCTTGAAATGTCCTGAATTCTCAGACAAGATACTTTCTACTTTTCGACTGTGTCCTGAAAGTGGAGTTGGTCTGGTTTCCATGGAGACACATGCAGCTCATCTCCACTTTGACCAAGAAAATCTTTTACCCTCAACCTGCTGATATATCTGCATTGATGTATATAGTTGATTTAAAAATATCTCAAATTAACACTGATGTAAATAAGATCTGTGAAGTCTGAGTTAGATTAATAACTGACTGTGACTGAATAATTAATTTCCCCTAGCAATGGCTTGGCTACTTTTCTAAAGGAGGTATATTATCTAATCAGGCATCAATTCTGAAGGAGGTGGGCTCCAACTTTATTAACCTTTTTGTAACATTTTGTTCTTTCTTGTGCTGAGACTGTGTCCTGCTTCTGCATATTTTCTGGAGGAGAGCTACAGGTTTACACACAGAGCATTCTGCTGCTACACCTGAGCATTACCTGTGCTTATGAGACTTTGTTGTTCCACAGCGTTGAGTATCTGGAGTTTAGTTTACTGTCTGTGTTGACTTGTCACATGCCTCTAGGGGGAAGGCAGTTCTGTAGCGTTGATGTCTAGAACTATTGTTTGCATCCCACAATGGCAGATGGTAAAATATGAATTTAATGAAAAATCTGGAAGAAAAGACATCTACGCTAATCATGACTATTTAGCCACTGTTAATTGTTGTAAAAATCCATCTAGTTCACTAATACCCTTTTAGGGACAGAAATCTGCTGTCCTTATCTGGTCTGGCCTACATGTGACCCACAGCAATGTGGTTGATTCTTACCTGCCCTCTGGGCAATTAGGGAGGAGAAATAAATGTGGGCCTAGCGAGCAACATCCACATCTCATATAACAACAAAATATGTGTCCATTCCTTGTAAAGTGAATAAGTTTTGTTTCTCTCTTCAGGTAGGATGTTTATTCACACCTCAGGATCTGTCTGTGAGTCTTTATGGTTCATACTTCCAGCTCAATTTCCACAGCTTTCTCCAAAGTTAAATCTTCCTTGGATTGTAATAAATCTGACAAATACCCATCTAGAATTCCGACATCAATTCTTATGAATTCTGATTTCATACACCAAACCCTGACTCTCCAGTGCAGCTGCGAATGTGGTCCCATGACAACACTTACACGTAAAGTTGGTTCCTGGCTAATTAGGCCTGACTTTTTTACTGATAAGACAATAATATATAATGCACGCCTTTTTGGCTTTGATTCCTACAATGGAACAAATATTTTATTCCTATCTATCCCAACAAATCATTTACAACATTTCAATCTTCTATACTCAAGGGAAAAAAGTCTAGTTTACAAACAATTGGTTTTTATCATCTAATCCTTTTAACACTAATACCATACTGCTGAAATTGCACTGCACTCTCCTCTAAGGTAGTATATCAATCTCGTGGTGGTCTGTCCATAACCAAGTGCCCTACCACTGATGAACTCTAGCCAGAGCTTCATTCAACCAAAGCAAACTTTGTCATCTTCCTATTGCATCCCGTAGGATGAACGCCAATATTCCATTAGCTTTTCTACTTCACTTTGTTCCAGAGTATCTGATTCTTTCCAATGGATCTGGGGAGTCCCTATTTTCTGAACCTTATGTGAGAGCAGACAGTAATCGAATGGAGACTTTGAGGGTGCTGCCAAGGTCTTTTTTATCTCTGTCAAATAGCATTTCATTCCAGGATGCTCAGTTCAAGACAGAAAAACTGTTTCCTCTGGAAATCGATAAACGAGGACCCATATTCTTAGAATTAGAGCTGGGATATTTAGAATGAAACAGAAAGAATCTTTGCAGAAAGGTTACTATCAACGTATAGCTGTGTATCCAAAAAGTCTTCAAATACTAGGGGTCAATTGGAACTTTACATACGGTCTGATTATTTTGGGTAAGAGACTGAAGGGATATGGAGTGAAGGTGGGTAAATGTTATTGAGATACAAACTGGCCCTCATTCCTAATGATTCCGTGCCCCAACTAGCAGCCAGTCTATCACATCCACCTTCCTCGACTATTTCTCCAAGGAAAGACTGCAGTGTAATTTCTTTGACAACGGTGATAAGTTCAAATCAGAGCATAGGTAGTTGGATTGACTTGAAAGCCAGATTCTGGAAATTATGGATTCAAATACTGCCCCTTGACTACCCAGAAGGCTGCTTCCCCCATCCCAATTCTACCTGAGGATATTCCTGTAAACCTCTGCAGCCATTGTATTAGGATGATCCGTTTGTTTGAGGGCATTTAATTAAAGCTTTCTTTTAAGCAAGTGCTTCCTGGTTTCATTGGCAGTTTAGTTGACCATTCCCTGGAACAGGACAGTACACAATCAATACATATAATCCCTACAGTGTGGAAAACAGGCCCTTCAGCCCAACATGTCCACACCGACCCTCAGAGCATCCCATCCAGACCCCATCCCCCTATAACCCACCTATCCTACACATCCCTAAACACTCTGGGCAATTTAGCATGGCCAATCCACCTAACCTGCACATCTTTGGCCTGTGGGAGGAAATCGGAGCACCCGGAGGAAACCCACATAGACACGGGGAGAATGTGCAAACTCTGCACAGTCAGTTGCTCCAGGGTGGAATCGAACCCAGGTCCCTGGTGCTGTGAGGCAGCAGTGCTAACCACTGTGCCACTATGCCACCATGCCACCCCTTTAACATGAAGTGGTAGGCATAAAGGGCAGGCACCGCTGGGATTTGCCATCAATTAGGCAACTCAAGGACAAATCAGTTCATTGGGCTGGATTTTCATGTCTGATAAAGGAGATGTTATTTGGAGCCATTCCCCAGTACAGGAAACCAAGCCCATCACTGGTCTCAATAGCCATCATATTTTCACCTCCTGGACAGACTGGGTTTGGGTTACCTGACTCCTATCAGCGTGGAAGTGTTGGACTACTCAGTCAGGCTGGTTAGAAGGCCCACAATGGTTCCCTCTGACTGGTCTTGGTTCACTGAGGAAGATCTGGAGGATGATGTGTTCTCTTTAAGGAAGATTTAACTTAGTATAAAGAAATGGTGAGTAACTCACCTCCTGACACTCAACGCCTGCCCACCATCAACAAGGCACAAGTCAGGAGTGAGATGGAATACTCCCCACTTGCCTGGATGGATGTAGCTCCAACAACACTCAACAAGTTTGACACCATCCACGACAAAGTTGATTGGCATCACATCCATCACCTTCGTTATTTATTCCTGTCACCACTGACACACAGTTGCAGCAGTGTGTACAGTCAACTGAATATTAATGGTTTAATGATTAGTCACTCAGTGGGGATTGATTGACTGTGTGGATTGGTGCATTTAAAACAATAAAACATATCACAAGCTATAAACCAAATATTATAGCAACAATCTGTTTCTATGTGTGCAGCCTGCTGAACATCAGCAGACAGCCAGACAGAGTCATAACATTGTGTCCCCATAGCACATGGAATTCTTAAAGACAAACTGTCTTCAGGCAAGGTACCTGTGAAACATTCCCTTCCTTTCCAAAAGAAAGTTTAACTATTTGCAGTAACATCTGAGTATTTTATTCTCTGTGACGTTAAGATCATATGCTGAAACGTCCGTAGCTCACGACTGATGACTGTCTGGACATGTTATTGTTTGACCACGACATCAGTAATATTGTCTATTATATATGTTTTTTTTAATCCCTACAGTGTAGAAGCAGGCCCTTCGGCCCAACAAGTCCACACCAAATCTCAGAGCACCCACCCAAACCCATTCCCCTATAACCCACCTAATCTACACATCCCTGAACACTACGGGCAATTTAGCATGGCCAATCCACCTAGCCTGCACTTCTTTGGACTGTGGGAAGAAACCGGAGCACCCAGAGGAAACCCATGCGACACGGGGAGAATGTGCAAACTCCACACAGACAGTCACCCGACGGTGGAATTGAACCTGGGTCCCTGGCTCTGTGAGGCAGCAGTGCTGAACCACTGAGCCACCGTTGTCCAGTTATTCTTTGATGAACTGCAGCCCTGTGGCAGAGGCATTTTTAATCAACCTGTTCAAAGATGTTATAACACATCTCTGGAGCAGATGGGATTTGAATCCAGGACACCTGACTCAGAGGTAGAACACTACCATTGCGCTAAAAGAACCCCTAGTTCTGAACCCTATATTTTCGAATCAACTTGTTTCCGGATGTCATTACCCACCTATGGAGCAGGTGTGACCTGAACCTGGGCCTCCTGGCTCAGAGGTAGGGACACTACCACTGCACCATAAGAGTCCCTTATGGCCCTGTTCAATTTTTTTTATTCCTTCATGTAATGTGGGTGTCACTGGCTGGGGCCCTGTTCCACAAATTACTTTTCCTGAAGAACTACAGCTGAGCTTTGTTCCAGATTAATCACTAACTGATCTCGTTCCTCAACATTTTTCAGTTGGGTCAAATTTCCTGACAATTACTACTTTTTTTTTCTTCCTTGAGAGTTTCTGTTTTTACATCCTGGATTTTTTTGATTCTATTAAATCTTTAGCCTTCTATTGGTCGAGTATATTCTCTCCTATTGGGCCTGCTCTTATAACTGCCCAGCCTCTCCAAATCTATTTGTTCTTCTTAGAAACTACACTTGCTACGTTAGCAGTTGTTTGGTTTCCTCTCAGCTCTGCTTGAGTTCTTTCATTAGAACACCACTAGAGTGTCATTGCAGGCATGCAGTCCTGAAAGGACTCTCTGATGAATGATTTGCAGCTCCTTGTGTCTGTTTTGTATCTCCTGTTTTTGCAGATCTGTTATTGTCTCCAGTATTGCTTTGAGCTCAAGCCAATGTTTCTGTAGCTGTCGCTGCTGAACCTGATCTGTTTTATATGCAAGTTGCTCAAGATCTTCCTGTAAACCAGAAATCTTTTCACTGGATTGATGATAGCCAGCTTGAAGATAATTTCTGCGCCTGGCTTTTTCTTTCATTCCTTCATTCATCTTTGTGAACTCAGGGAGGTATCACCTTAAGATTTACCATCTCAGAGATGGTATTCTCAAGTCTAGAGTTATCCTTGAAATAGTTATTCAGTCTCTCTTGATCTTTCATTCAGGGTTTGAGTGAAGATTTGTAGCTCGGGTGCTGGTTGTAGACGTTGGTGTGTTCACTGAGCTGAGAGGTTTGATAACAGACATTTTGTCCCCTTACTAGGTGACACCGGCAGTGCTGTAGAGCCTCCTGTGAAACGCTGTTGTCTTGTGCTGGTTTGAATTTACATGGTCAGGTTTTTGCAGTTTCCGGTAGGTGCCAGTTCTGGCTGTGCGTTGTAATGGTTCGTATATTGGGTCTAACTCAATGTGTTTGTTGATTGAGTCAGCGGATGAATGCCAAGCCTCCAAGAATTCCCTGGCTGTCCTCTGTTTGGTTTGTCCTATGACAGTAGTGTTGTCCCAGTTGAAAGTGTGGTTTTTCTCGTCTGTGTTTACAGACAAGACAACAGTATTATCAGAGGACAAACCAAAAGAGGACAGCCAGGGAATTCTCGGAGTCTTGGCATTCATCCGCTGACTCAATCAACAAACACATTGAGTTAGACCCAATATACCGACCATTACAACGCACAGCCAGAACCGGCACCAACCGGAAACAGCAAAAACCAGACCATATAAATTCGACAACAGCGTTTCACAGGAGGCTCCACAGCACTGAGGATGTCACCTAGAAAGGGGACGAAACGTCTGCTATCAAACCTCCCAGCTCAGCGAACACACCAACATCTGGACGTTTTTATTGTTTTCTCCATAGCAGACAGTGGAGACTTTATTTCCATGAATTCAGCAGAAAATGAAGTGTTCCATTGTTATTTCACATCCCGTTCTGTAGGTGTTTCTGAAAGAGTGTGCTGCAGTGTCTACATTGACTCTGATAGTTGACTAATTCCATGGATTGTGACTAGCGCGATGTCATAGCAATTGCTGGTCCATTGGTGTCAATGATGCACCATCAGTGCCAGGCAGACTGACTGCACCTAAAACTGATTCAGCACATGGAATTGGTGAACCACTATGTGATAAAGGTTTTACATCTGCACATTTCATCATGGCTTCCCACTTCTGTCGCTCCAGTTTTTTTTTGAAATCGGAGGGCCTGCACATTGCCACCTGTCCCTTTTAGCCGATAATACTGACCTGTCTTCTGGGGAAGGATCATTTCATTTTTTGCAAACGCGCACACACGTGCACACACACACACACACACACACACACACACACACACACACACTCACACACTCACACACACACACACACACACACACACACACACACACACACACACACACACACACACACACACACACACACACACGCACCGCACATAGACACGCACACGCATACACACACATACATAAATCTGTGGAGTGATACATTTCATCCAAGATGTTTGTTTATTTGCAGATACATTCTATTTTGTTCAAAAATACACCATTCGTAGTCACAGTCAATCAGAGTGGCATCTTGTAAATTCCAGCTTTCGGAATAAAACCAGCCTGATTCCAGGTTAAAACTCTGAGACAGATTCTGAACAAGGCCTCACACCTACAATTCAGTCACCTTTGGTATATTCCCCTGGCTCTGCCTGATTGTCATGAAAGCACAGCACTGACGTTGACTTTGTAAACACTTTACACACTATCTAACACTCTTGGTCACCCACAGAGACTTATCATCTGACACTCCACTCACACCAGTTATATGATCTTTTGATCTGTCTGGCCTTGATCTCTCTGCCTATAAACTCTGTGTCTGTGTGCCCTGCTCTCTCACTGCACCTGATGAAGGAGCTACGCTCCGAAAGCTTGTGTGATTCCAAATAAGCCTGCTGGACTATCACCTAGTGTTATGTAACTTCTGACTTAGTTTATTTAAAACAGTAAACACAAGCTATGAAGTAGACATTACAGTGAACTAACGGATGACCCTGACTGCAAGGCAGAAGCACAATGTTGAGTCAATAGATGCAAGGCTGGAAAAGCACAGCAGGTCAGACAGTATCCTAGGAGCAGGAAAGTCAAAATTTTGGGCTGGGACACACCAGGGCTCCTTACGCAGCACCTTCAAAAACCATGATGACTAACATCTAGCAGGACAAGGGCAGCAGATACATGGGAATGCCAACCCCTGCAAGTTCCCCTCCAAGCTATTCATCATCCTGATTTGGAAATATCTCACTGCTCCTTCATTGTTGCTGGGTCAAAATCCTGGAATTCCCTCCCAAAGGGCATTGTGTGTCTACCTACGATAAATAGACTGCAGCGGTTCAAGAAGGCAGCTCACCACCAGCTTCTCAATAAATCCTGACCCAGCCAACAACACCCACAGCCTATAAATGAACTTTTAAAAACTGATAGAAATAATATCATGCAGCAGAAAAGAAGGCCATTCAATCCACTCTGCCTGTGTCACTTGGTAAAATCTCTTTGAGTCATCTCACTTTCTTGATCTTTCCTCATCAACTTTTGTTCAAGTCTGTAAGCAATCAAATTTCTTAAGTTACAACTGAAACGATTTCTTCCACCTTGTTCGCCACAACACAAGATGCAAATAGAATTTTCCTCATGACCTTGCTGGTTCTTTTGGTAATTATTTTCAATCTGTATGTTCTAGCTGCCAACATTCCTGCTTGTGGAAACAATTTCCCTCTACTGACTCTCAAAAACTCTTTCTAATGTTAAACATCTTAATGAAACTCTCCCCTTCATTTCCTCTGCCTTCAGGAGGTGTGCCCCAAATTCTCCAGTCTCTCCCCTGCTCAGATCTCCTGACTGAAGTGTTAGCCCTTAGCCTGTTAACAGATAGTTCTGACAGCAAGCAGTCAGCATTTAAATTCTTGATCTTCCAGCTTTGGTTGAGGCAAAACTGATTGAAGAACTACAGGAGGGACACAAGAAATTCTGTTACAAGAGGTCAGTCGCATCCTGTTCAGAGATGCAGGAAGCAGGGTGCCTTATTAAAGACTCAGATTTAAAGGTGAATCCTATAGAAAGTTGAAGATGTGTCCTTTTTTTGACCAGACACTTGATTTTTCTCTGTCTGGGTTGCACGCTGGGCAATATAATTAATGTTTAAATATCATTCCAACCAGGGCTAGATAAGAATAATTGAATGGGATATTGTTCTCATTGTGATCAAGAAGGAATGATGAAATGTCACCAGAAAGGTGTTAAATACCAAATGAGCTTCTCTATTATTTAGAGCATTACATGTTGAGAGCAGGCGCACTGACAGGACTTCCATTACTGTCATTATACTCCTGAATAGAGAGTGAACAAACAAAGGTAGAGGGCCGATGGGTCATAATACCCAGTGAGATCCCGCTAAGTATCAGTCTAAATGGAAACTGATGATTTTCCACATGATCTAATACTATTGTATTCCACAAAAGAGATAACAATGAAACCTGTGCTTAGCTAATCTGTTAAAGAGCTCAAACTGGCCAAACTGCTTCTTAAACTCACTGCAACGCCTTCGTTCTCTGTCTATTTTCTCTTCTGTCTTTGTTCCTTTACGAGGCACAAGGAGTTATCACTTTGAGTTTCATCAGCATGATCTGACTGGGAGGAATTACTGAGCGCAGTGTTGTGAATTAAGATGTGCGATTGAACAAACGGGACTGCTGAAGCATGCTGGGTTAATGACTCCATCTCCTGTCGCCAGGTCAGCTTCTCGATAAAGCTCCCGCTGCAGCTCCTTCGAAGCAAGGTCTCCCAGTGCCACCTTATGCAGCTGCCATTTAAACACTGTAAAAATAGATAAATAATGAGGTTTTTTTTTTAAAACTGACATTCGTACGAAGTCTTCAAAGGAAACCCATAGAAATCAGAATCTGATAGTTCCTCTAAGTCGTTTTGATAAACAATATAGTAATTTGACTATTCATTTACCAATCATGAGGGATCGATACTCAGAGATTTAACACACTTGCAATTTGTTGTTCAGGGTAACGGTTCTAAAGGTGTTAATACTCATGGTACATTGACTCCCCTCGTTCTACTGCTGTCAAACAGTCTGTGTGTGAAAAAGAGATCAACTCAAGCTTTCAGAGTGAGCAGATGTATCTGTACCAGCTCCATAATGTCTAATCATAGACTCATAGAGTCTTGGAGCCATACAGCACAGAAACAGACTCTTCGGTCCAACTCGTTCATGTCGACCATGTTTCCCAAGCTAAACTAGTCCCATTCGCCTGCTTTTGGCCTGTATCCCTCTAAGCCTTTCCTATTCACGTACCTTTCCAAATGTCTTTTAGATGTTGTAACTGTACCTGCATCTACCACTTCCTCTGGCAGTTCATTCCATATGCACATCACCCTCTGTGTGAAAAAGTTGCCCCTCAGGTCCCTTTGAAATCTTTCTCCTCTCACTTTAACCCTATGCCCTCTAGTCTTGAACTTCCTACCCTATGGAAAATACCTTTGCCATTCACCTTATCTGTATTCCTCATGATTTTATAAACATCTGCAAGGTCAGCTCTCAACTTCCTATTCTCCATTCCCAGCAACATCCTAGTCATTATGTCTGTCCATCTGTAGTTGTGCTTATATCATGCAATAAAACTTGCTATCTAAGAACAGTACCTCTTCTATAGATACTACATCATGGTGTATCCTCTACTGTGATAAGGCCAAGACAAAGCAAAGACAACGCAGGATCGGTGATAGCCAACTATCTCAAACAACACTTACCTTGTCCCAAACACTGCTGTAGAGGTGTCAAATTCCCCAAGTTACCAGGAATCGTCAGCTGTGAAAATATCACACTTTTACACAACCACCATATACCGCAACATACATCGCAGCCACTGAAACACTTCTGGTGTTATAGCTGTGAAGTAATAGTTTAAGAGAACATGATGTCACGGTGATGTAAGGTCACATGACTGGAAAGATGTCTGATGTTTCATGGAGGAAACTCTCTGACCATATGCAGTTCCATCATTGAGCAAATGGTTAGTCTGTAGACAAGCTGTTATGGTTGAAATGTACATAGGATGCTGCAGAACCATTTGAGAGATGATCAGACACTCTATCACTTCAGTCAAAAGGAGAAGCAGCCACTGTCATACTGTCGGAAACATGCAGTAAACTCCCACAAATAGCAATGTGATCATGACCAGATAGCCTGTGTTGGTGATGTTTATTGAGGTCTAAATATAGCTAGGACAAACCATCCCCAACAGCTCCTAGCCCCCCAATTCCGCCCCCTCCTCCCCCCGCTCCTCTTTAAACAATAGTGCCACAAGATCTCTTATTTCGTCCAAAGCAGATGGGAAAGGCCTAGATTCAAAAACCATCATCAACAGTGAGGCACTCCTTTGTATTACTCATAAACATCAGCATCATTTCCCAGGATCAAGCATTAGATTGTGTCTTGAACTCAGAGCTGTGTGTGCTTCCAGAAACCAGGGTGTTTCCTAGTGAGCCACAGCCAACTGGTAAACTATTGCTGTCAGATTGTGTAGTTCCACACACAGGAATAATTGGGAAGCCGGGCTAGTCAGTACTGCAAGTAAATTAGATTTAGAACAAAAATAAATCATGAGACACATCCTCTTCAATATTCAGAATGCATGCACCTTGTAAGATAAAAACTATTAGAGTTTATATTAAAGTATCTGCTGAACTTTGAACTGTAGCTGGCTTTAGATTGCAAGGGCATGGTAAGTCATGTGTCTGTAAAAGGATTACACAGAAAGAGGGATCTTCAGCTTTACACTGAGGAGAATTTCTTTTCATTAAATTTTCTGCATCCCCAGTTGAGACACTATTGACCTCTCTTCCGGTCATGGTTACACTGCTTCAGTGTGCTAAATCACGGGAGATCTTCTGATCAGGATTTGGGTTTTCACAAAAACTAGGGTATCAAAATCCACTTCTGCGCATCAAGAAATCATTTCAGATCTGCCGGGAAGAAACAGGCCATTTTTCCCTCTTTTGTTCTTTTCAAATCCTCTTAGCAAAGCACGGGAGCTTAAAACCCATCAGAAGTCATCTTTGCCACTTGTGGAGAATTCTTGGAGAGGATTTGTTGGAATCTACTTATCATCTTCAGCAATGGAAATTCAGGCAGCTACAAGTGTTCTGGGAAAACATTCCATGCCAGCAGCTACGTGTGCAGAATAACATCAGACTTCTTTTGGTGCATTCCATCACATATCCTTTTCTCACTATTTTAAATATTGCTTGGCCAAAATACTTTAAATTTAACAGTGTGCAGAGTTTACATCCTCTTTGTTTCTCCCCAGATGTATGTTTGTATGTGTATTTTGCGTGTGTGTGTGTGTGTGTGTGTGTCTATGTGTGTGTATGTATATATGTCTGTGTGTATGTGTGTGTAAAAAGTCAGAAATTGCACAACACCAGGTTATAGTCCAACAGTTTTATTTGAAATCACAAGTTTTCGAAACACTGCTTTCTCTTTATCAGTTAATAACCAGTCACTTACTGTTGATGGAAGATAAAAGGCTGACTTGTTCTTAATGCGAAACCTGACACAATCTGAAACCTACACCATGCACCATATCATCAACCTGGTCCATTTTAATATTTGTTGTGATCGGTGATGAAGTGGGGTTATAAAATGAAACAGCGATGATTCCAATCTTGGCCATAACAGTATAAATACAGTGGCTACAAGAATAGAGACAGCAAGTAACTCACCTCCTGACTCCCCAGCGCCTGTCCACCATCTACAGGTAACAAATCAGGGATGTGATGGAATACTCCCCACTTGCCTGGATGGGTGCAGCTCCAACAACACTCAAGACTCCAGTAACCATCCAGGACAAAGCAGCCTGCTTGATTGATACCACATCCACTCCCTCCACCACCGATGCTCAGTAGCAGCAGCGCACAGCATTTACAAGTTGCACTGCAGAAATTTACTAAGACTCAATAGATCATCCAAATCCACGACCACTTCCATCTAGAAGGACAGATACATAGAAACACCACCATCTGCAAGGTACCCCCCCTCCAAGCCACTCACTATTCCTGACTTGGAAATATATCGCCGGTCCTTCAGTGTCAAAATCCTGGAATTCCCTCCCTAAGGATATCATGGGTCAACCTACAGCACAGGGACTTGCAACAGATCAAGAAGGCAGCTCACAACCACAACCAGGGCAATTAGGGACAGGCAATAAATGCCCACATCCAGTAAAAGAATAAAATCCAATGTTGGTGGGACATCAGCAGTTATACCTGCTTGCATTTAGAAACGTGGTTGATGCTGAAGTGAGGGCAGTGCTGAGGATATCCTTAATGTTTATCTCTGGTTGTGCTCGGAGTACAGTCTGAATTGTGGGTTTGCTCAATTACCTTCTACCTACCTTTTACCTAACGATATTTCATGCCCCAGAGCCTCATTACTCCCCATTGGGTCTTAAAACTCTGGGTTCCTGTCTTATCAAGAGCAAGTCTGATGTCATTCTTTCCTGCCTTTTGAAATCCAGTTGTTATGTTTTCAGCTGCACTCACAAAACCACAGCACTCACTCCAAAAGCAGCACTGAGGACTGGCTGTACTTGTACCTTTCAAATGAGACATTAACTTGAGATCCTGTCCACCCTCTGCTTCAAACAGCAGAGGGGATCTCCCAGTGTCCTAGTCAATACATTAACCCTCAACAAATACAAACACAAACCCAAAGACCTCATCACTATTCCCACTGCTGTTTATGGGAGCTTGCTGTGCACAAATTCGCCGTGGTGTTTCCCACCTTACCACTGTGACTGAGTTTTAAGAAGTACTTCATTGGCTGTAAAGTTCTTTGTGGAGCTCCTGTCTTGTTTGACACTGTATAAATGTAAATCTTTATTTTCCTTTCTTCACTGCTGCCTTACAGCGCCAGGGACCCGGGTTCAATTCCATCCTCAGATGACTGTCTGTGTGGAGTTTGCACATTCTCCCTGTGTCTGCGTGGGTTTCTTCCAGATGCTCTGGTTTCCTCCCACAGTCCAAAGATGTGCAGGCTAGGTGAATTGACCATGCTAAATTGCTCATAGTGTCCAGGGATGTGTAGGTTAGGTAGGGTTAGCCATGGGAAATCAAGGGTTACAGGGATAGGGTAGGGAGAATGCTCCTCAGAGGGTTGGTGTGGACTCAATGGGCTGAATGACCTGCTTCCACAGTGTAGGGAATCTGATAATCTTTCACAGGGGTCGTGACACAATGGGTAGTGTGAGCTGGAAGAGTCCCACTCAGAGGCGGGACACAACACAGTAATGTGTTCCAAACACTTGGAAAAGGACCTGCCAGCTGTACTGGAACTGCAGCTTGATGTATTCGAGGTGAGTCAGACCAGTATGTGTAATTCGCTTGTTTTCCAGAACACGATGACTATGGTCAGTCATGCTTGATGCAGGCAGGTCCCTTCCCACAATGCCAGGCCATAGCCTCTGGAGCCAACACAGTGTGGAGCTTGAGGAACACAGCAGGTCGGGCAGCACCAGAGGGGCAGGAAAGTCAATGTTTCAGGTTTACACCCTTCATCGGCTTTCCCCAGCTCCACACTGTATTGACTCTGTCTCCAGCATCTGCAGTTCTTGCTATCTCCCACAGCCTCTGGAGACCTGTTCCAGGAAAACAGAGTCATAGAAACAGATGTAAACACCTGCTTTGCGTGCCTCCTGTGGGACTGGGCATGGACAGAACCAAGAAAAGAGGGAATCTCTTTCACACAGTTTCTGGCAGGTCTGCTACAACCTGGCCACAAATCCCGTTCTGAGGAAGGGTCACCAGACCTGAAACGTTAACTCTGATTTTTTTTCTTCACAGATGCTGCCAGATCTGCTGAGCTTTTCCAGCAACTTCTGTTTTTGTTCCTGTTAACCAGTGCCTTGCTGCGCTGTGGATGCTCTGGAATGGGGCAGTCTAGGAGACTGTGCAGAGTCTCCTGCAGGTTTACTGAGGATTGATAACCACGAAGAGCACCAGAAAATCATTGCAGCATTTTGAACCTCTGACTGGTGTTCTATTTTACTGCTACTCCTCAGTCAGAGATCTCCATCAGAGAGTCAAGTGGGAGTCAAGGAAGTAGGATGATGTGTACGTTTTAGGTAAGGAGTACCCAATGTTAGGTAGAAATACCTACACAAGTTACCTGTGGGGTGAGGGGGCAGTCGGAGTGTGGTTTGTAGGAGACATTGCATTGGAAACTATCGCATAGGGCCAGCAATAGACTGAGATGAAAACACAGCTTGAACAAGTGAACTTTGGCCAAATCCTTCAGACAATTTTGCATAAATTTTGACTCTAATGAGAAATAATTAATGATCAGAGGACCAGGGAATGACTTCAATTACTGCACATCAGTGAGAGTAAATTACAATGTTCGTGTGGGGTGACACAGTGTGAAACAGCACTGCTCTTCTTGTTAGGCTCCCACATTACGCAGCAGCCTCTGGCTGGGTCACCATTGTCACAAATAATGATTCCCAGCTCAGATCTCCGAGTTTGTTCAGTGCCCAGTGTGCTGATGCATTGCAGCCCGCACCCTGGAAACAGGGACACTGACATATCAATGGCCTGGTGTCAATGTTAATCCAGACCTAGCCGCTGGGCTAGGGGACCTGCTTCACTGCAAGGTGCTTTCGAATTTGTCTGCCCGTTCACATCCTGTTGTATGGAGTGTGTGAGACTTCAGACACAGCTCACAGCAATGTTAAACATGTCGAAACATCACAGCGACGTTCCACCCACCCCCAAAGTGGTGGGATCCGGAGCTATAGCTTCACCTTCAGGTTTGATCCAGAGTGATACTCAATGAGTCCATCTCACTGCAGATCCTGGCTTTGTATGAGTGGGGTTGGTGGGTGCGGTGGGTGGTGGGGAGGAAGGTGGCAGAGGGTACTTTCTGAATCACTTGATGAAGGGGCTAATGGCAGCTGGCCAAAGTACAGAAAGAGGCCGTTCAGCACATCATGCCTACACCATCTGTATTATCTACTATCTTGCCTTTTCTCCATACCCCTGTACACCATTACTCTCCAAATCATCAATATCCAGTGACCCTCTTGAAAGTCTCAATTCAACCTACTTCCATCCCATTCCCAGGCAGTGTATTCCATACCCTAACTACTTGCTGTGTGAAAAAGTTTGTTCTCACATCACCCTTGCATTGTTTGCAAATACTTTAAATCTATGCCCTCTCGTTCTTCTTCCATTTTACCTGTGGGAACAGTTTCTCCCTATCTACTCTATCCAGCCCACTCATGATTTTGAAAACCTCTATCAAATCCCCTCTCAGCCTTCTTCTCTCTAAGGAGAACAGTCCCAATTTCTTTAATGTATCCTCATCGCTGCAGATCCTCATTCCTGGGGCCATTTTGATAAATTGCTTCTGCACTCCGTCTCTAATGTATTTGCATCTTCCCTATAATGTGGCACCCAGAACAGTGTACAATGAAAAAAAATACTGCTAGAGAACCTCAGCGAGTCTGGCATCATTTGTAGAGAGGGAAACAGAGTTAATGTTTCAGGTCAAGTGATCTCTTACCAGTACACAGGGCAGGAGGTACATCATCTGTGTTTTTACCTTCTTCCTCCTCACCAACCAAGGGCCCAGACACACCTTAATGTGAATACAGCAATTTACCTGTACTTCATTTACTATATTGGCTGCTCACAGTGTGGTCCCCTCAGACCAGGCTGGAAGGTTCCTGCCTGGAAACATGATTCCAAGCTTCTGTGTTCCCAATCATTTCAATTTTCCATTGTGCTCTCACTCAGACATTTCCATTCACAGCCTGCTACAGTGTTCACAGAGCTCAACGTAAGCCAAGACACCATAGTCTTACCAGAGCATAGGAGTGCGCTCTCTTTAGAGAAAGACTAGTGGTGGTTTAACCTGAGGGTCACCATGCCTCAGGTGAGGGGGGAGAGCTTGTGAAAGAGAGTCCTTCGTGGTAACCTCAGCTGGTGTAGGAATTGAACCAACACTGTTGGCATCACTCTGCTTTGCAAACCAACCATCCAACTGAGCTAAACTGACTCCCAACTTGATGTAAACTGGAAGAACAATACCTTATCCTTCAACTCCACACTGTATAGCAGGAGGTGATAGATAATGGCAATGATATTGGGTTACCAACCCAGAACCCCAGATTAATGCTCAGGGCGATTGGCTTCCAAACCCACCAGAGGAAAGACGGTGAGCTTAAACTCAATGGTTATGATTTAACCCACCACTGTAGAGCCTGGGAGATCACCCATATTCAGCTCTGCCTGAGGTCTGGCACACTCGAGAGGCTAGAGAGATTTCAGAAAGTACAACATGAACAGCCAAAAATTCAACACAGTCTGGTAGGTCAAGCCATTAAGGATGTCCCATGGTCCACAGCCTTTGTAGCATCAACAATCTGACATCATACAGAATGAAAATCGGATTGGCAGAAGACTGGTATCTGTGATGCTGGGGAGCACGAGGTCACCCATACAGCACTTTTGCTGAAGATTGTTACAAATACTTCAGCCTTATCTTTTGCACTGATGTGCTGACACCACCCCCAACCAATCATACAGGGCAGGAATATTCATGGAGCTTCCTCCTCCAGTAAGTTGTTTAATTGTCCACCACCATTCACCACTGGATGTGGTAGGACTGCAGAGCTTAGATCTGATCCATTGGTTGTGGGATCGCTTAGTTCTGTCTATCTCCTGTTGTTTATGCTGTGTGATACGCACATAGTCCAATTTGATTGACACCTCACCTTTGGCAGCCCAGTGGCTCAGTGGTTAGCACTGCTGCCTCGCAGCACCAAGGACCTGGGTTCGATTCCAGCCTCGGGCGACTGTCTGTGTGGAGTTTGCACATTCTCCCCATGTCTGCGTGGGTTTCCTCTGGGTGCTCTGGTTTCCTCCCACAGTCTAAAGATGTACAGGTTAGGGTGGATTGGATGTGCCAAATTGCCCATAGTTTCCAGGGATGTGCTGGCTAGGTGGATTAGCCATGGGAAATGCAGGGTTACAGGGATAGGGTGAGTGTGGGTGGGATGCTTTTCGGATGGTCAGTGCGGACTTGATGGGCCAAATAGCCTGCATCCACATGGTAGGGATTCTATGATTCTATGATTTAGGTACAGTACAACTGCTTCAGGCATTGTCCTCCTGCACTCTCCATTCATTCATCAGTTGTGTGTTCCCACAACATGGCTATGGTTAGAATTTCAGCTCAGCCACATGGATGCCAGGTTAGAGTTTCAGTAATCAAGCCCTTTAGTGCCAGGGCCGCCAAGAGACTGGGCACAGTCTAGGGGGTGGCATAGCATGGGCAATTGGGAGTGGCGGTTGGGGAGTATCATTCATAAGAAAGAAAGAGTTGCATTTACTTGGCATGTTTGATGGCCTTGGGATATCCCAAAGCATTTTAACAGAGTAGTACATAGTAAGGTACCTCTGCTCTGTAGTCACTGCTGTAATGTCAGTTTGCACACAACCTGTGGTCTGATATGCTGGAGCACCCAGAGGAAACCCACGCAGACACGGGGAGAATGTGTAAACTCCACACAAACAGTCGCCCGAGGCTTGAATCAAACCCAGGTCCCTGGCGCTGTAAGGCAGCAGTGCTAACCACTGAACCACCATTTCAGATGGGGACGACTCTGAATTAATGCAAGAGAGTTGCAGATCGAAGAAGGACAGAGAATTAGAACAGAAAGCTAAGCTTCAGAACAGTACTTAGTAACCTTTCACCTCATAAGATGATTGTTTGAGCCCTGATGATCAGCTCTGTGCTGCTATCACCACAGGGATTCCTGCTCTGGTATGGCATTCTCTGCTACATTTGCTGCAGAGGGAGAGAGAGTGGCTCAGGAAGGTGGAAAATGGCCTCTATTTCCTTTGGGCCCTCTTCCTGATGAGCTGAGCTTTTCATTTCTGCTCACCTCTTTCTAATCTTTCCTCAGCCTGCAGCAGGTCCCAGCCATCAGTAAGCATCTCCCACTTGTCAACGTTCACCATCGTCAGAGCTCATGTGCCTGCGTCCTTGTAGTGGATGCATGGACACTCAGGAGGTCATGACCCAGTGGCCAGGTCACTCAGCGCAAGGTCTTTAGGCAAACAGCCTTTAGTGTTCCAATGAACATGGCTGAGCCAGTGTAGATGTCATTGGATTAACAATGAGTGGACACTGATGGAATTAGCACATTCCAGAGAGATGCTGAGGATTCACTGGGGACAGCGAAAATGGAGACTGTTCAGCCCTTTCTCCTGCCTAGCATTTATTACCCAGGCACCTTGTTTGTTGGGGAGTGCACTGAGGACACAGGCTTGGTAATCTCACAGTTTAGCATTCTCAGTCAGCTTGCTGTTGTTCTACACTCTCTCACTCAGCTCACACACAGCTGCAGCTTTTGGTTAGGTGTGTGATGATTTCAGCCTCCAGAGACAGATTGCTGGGGATTGCGGAGCCTAGATATGTGGAATGATCCACAACCTTCAGCACCACATGGTCAGTGCTGATAGATGGCAGAATGGTAACATCCTGGACCAGGACGTTTGTCTTCCTGATGCTGAGGGTCAAACCAAACCCTTTACAGATGGAGGGGGAGAGAGTCTGTCCATCTGGCACTCTGTGTGACCCACGGTGTGGAATGTCACTGCAGCATTGTCAGAGCGGAGTAACTCTCTGATCAGGACTTGCAGCAACTTGGATCTCAGGTAAGTGAGACTGAACACCTTTCTGTCAATCAGTATGTTGAGTCCCAATGGGCTCTTCAAAATCAAATTGTGTGCCCCATTTGCTTGCTCACAATCAGACTGTGTGCCCCATTCGCTTGCTCACAATCAGAATGTGTGCCGCATTCGCTTGCCCACAATCAGACTGTGTGCCCCATTCGCTTGCCCACAATCAGACTGTGTGCCCCATTCGCTTGCTCACAATCAGACTGTGTCCCCCATTGGACTCTTCACAATTCAGACTATGTGTCCCATTCGCTTGTTCACAATCAGACTGTGTGTCCCATTCGCTTGTTCACAATCAGATTGTGTGCCCCATTCGCTTGCTCACAATCAGACTGTGTGTCCCATTCGCTTGTTCACAATCAGACTGTGTGCCCCATTCGCTTGCTCACAATCAGATTGTGTGCCCCATTCGCTTGCTCACAATCAGACTGTGTGCCCTATTCGCTTGCTCACAATCAGACTGCGTGCCGCATTCGCTTGCCCACAATCAGACTGTGTGCCCCATTCGCTTGCCCACAATCAGACTGCGTGCCCCATTCGCTTGCTCACAATCAAACTGTGTATCCCATTGGGTTCTTCACAATCAGACTGTGTCCCCCATTGGACTCTTCACAATTCAGACTGTGTGTTCCATTCGCTTGTTCACAATCAGACTGTGTGCCCCATTTGCTTGTTCACAATCAGATTGTGTGCCCCATTCGCTTGCTCACAATCAGACTGTGTGCCCCATTCGCTTGCCCACAATCAGACTGCGTGCCCCATTCGCTTGCTCACAATCAGACTGTGTATCCCATTGGGCTCTTCACAATCAGACTGTGTCCCCCATTGGACTCTTCACAATTCAGACTGTGTGTCCCATTCGCTTGTTCACAATCAGACTGTGTGCCCCATTCGCTTGTTCACAATCAGACTGTGTGTCCCATTCGCTTGTTCACAATCAGATTGTGTGCCCCATTCGCTTGCTCACAATCAGATTGTGTGCCCCATTCGCTTGCCCACAATCAGACTGTGTGCCCCATTCTCTTGCTCACAATCAGACTGTGTGCCCCATTCTCTTGCTCACAATCAGACTGTGTGCCCCATTC
>NC_063350.1:51037285-51121664 GCF_021869965.1 Rhincodon typus
CTGTGTGCCCCATTCTCTTGCTCACAATCAGACTGTGTGCCCCATTCGCTTGCCCACAATCAGACTGTGTGCCCCATTCGCTTGCCCACAATCAGACTGCGTGCCCCATTCGCTTGCTCACAATCAGACTGTGTGCCCCATTGGCTTGTTCACAATCAAACTGTGTGCCCCATTCGCCTGCTCTCTTCCTGTTCTCCAGTTCTAAGTCATTCCATCCTCAGTGTGTGTGATTTTATCTCCACCTGCTGGACGTTTTCCCTTCCTGTAGCTCTCACACAAATTCAGCAACAAATTTTCAGGGTTTTTTTCAATGTCCTTTTCAGGTTCTGCACAATGCTTCCAAAGTTCCGTACGTGGATAGCGTTTGCTGGGGACAGTGTGTAGAGGAAGATTTACTCTAAATCTGACGTGCAAATATACATGGAAATAATGAATATATATTGGAGATTCTTATCAACAATGTAACAGTGCAAGTTTAACATCCAAAAACAGCTTAAGATGTACATCGACCTAGAAATTTCACAAACTCAAATGGATTATGAATGTTATTTACATTACCAATTCCAGCAGCATCCACTTCCTTCTGAAAAGACTCTAGTTTATTCCAAACATTGTTACCTCTTTGTTCTTCAAGTTTTCCTGATTTGATCCTTGCGTTTATTTTGCATTAATTGTAAAAGCATGGCCTAGTTTTACTCCTTCTGTTTAAGTTAAGCTCATATGGCAGTCAGGTGAAGCAGGTTTGCTGGAGTGACAGGTTCAGGAGCTGGATTCACTCAGGGCTGTGTGGGTCTAGTCCCTGCTCTGGGTCACTGTAGATTTTGTACTTTGTTCTTGAGGAGCGAATTGGGAATAGTCACAGAAATTTCAAAAGGAAGTAATCAGCCAGAGCTAGCTGGAAGGACAGAGCAAGTTACGTCTGAATCCCAACAAAGCTCTAACTACAAACCCAAAGATGTATATACTAGTATCCAAAAGATTGGCCGTAAAATACAAAAGCAGAGATCAGTCAAATACATCGCTGTCTTACTGTTTTCCAAACTTTCCTGTTAGTGGGTCATGACAGCCCTCTGCTGGTCATCCAGAAATCTGCGCCAACATGCTGGTCACCCTTGTATTGCTGTAGCATCAAGCATTAATATCTGTTCTTGGCATCAGTTCGAATGTTTTAGAACCATACGGCACAAAAGTAAAGTACAATCAACAGAACCACACAAGATTAAACTTCAACTGACCACTATCTCTATGGAAACTGCCATTAAACAAGTAATTAAGCAGAGTAAAATTGTAATAGCGTCACCGTTAGACTCAAGACTCTTATAATTGATCTGGAAAAGGTGTTGGTGAGCTGCCTTCTTGAACCACTGCACTCCTTATGGTGTAGGGACATCCATAATGCTATTAGGAAGGCCGTTCCAAGACTTTTGACTCAGTGACATGTAAGGAACTTCAGAGGCTGTGTGCATCGCATTTCCAAGGCAGGATGACAAGTCGCTTGGAAGGGAAACTGGAAATATATCACCATTCCTTCACCGCCGCTGGGACAAAATCCTGGAATTCCCTCCCAAACAGCATTGTGGGTCTACCTACAACACATGGACTGCAGCGATTCAAGAAGGCAGCTCACCACCACCTTCTCAAGAACAACCAGGGATGGATAATAAATTCCAGCCCAGACAGCAACACCCACATCCCATGAGTGAATCTTAAAAAATAGTCAGGTTGCAGCCTCCTACTCAGCTGCAAGCACAGGGACTTTACCTTTAGGAGCACTCACAAGTGAGTTAGAAAGAGAAACTAGATACAGTTGGGTTCATGAGTATATAGAGTTTGTGCATATCAAATACTTATATGGGGAGGCAATGGCCTGGTGGCATAATCGCTGGAGTGTTAATCCAGAGACCCAGATAATGTTCCGGGTACCCAGGTTTGAATCCCGCCACGGCAGATGGTGGAATTTGAATTCAATAAAAAAATCTGGAATTAAGAATCTAATGATTTGTCGATTGTCAGGAAAAACCCATCTGGTTCACTAATGTCCTTTAGGAAAGGAAACTGCCATCCTTACCTGGTCTGGCCTACATGTGAGTCCAGACCCACAGCAATGTAGTTGACCCTGAACTGCCCCCTGGGCAATTAGGGATGGGCAATAGGCAGTGATGCCTTCGTCCAATGAATGAATAAAGAAAAAATACTGTAACAATAATCAATAAGTAGCCTGCTTCTTGGTCACTTGAGTTGACGGCAGGTTTTGTACAGCTCCTCTTCTGCACTGTGGAAGTCTTCAATCGGTAACTCATCCATGAGGATCCATGTATGAGGACAGACAGGGGACCAGAACATCAGTGGCATTTGGATCTGTTAAAGTATGTCGCCTTTGTGGTTGCTTCCCGGGAACTGATGCAAATCAAACGTACATTGAGCAAGAGGAAGCCCTTTCTGTCAGTGAAGGTCTCTGATGAGACCATAGACATTGCTTTCCACCTGTCTGGGTAAGTCTGATAGTACGCATCCAGTTACCCAGCCATCTTAGGTATGGCATTCATCACCTTCCTGAAGCAATGATGCATTGCAGTCTGGGAAATCCCCAATAGATCTCGCCAAGTTTCTGGATGGGTAAACAGTGGGTGCCATGGTGGTTTTCAGTGCCACTGGCATTGGGAGTCAACTTTGGGTCTCAACCCACCTAGTAACAAGCACAGAAATTGAAAACAGCCTCCTGTTCGAGAGCCTCAATTTGCACTTGACATGAGTGTTTAACGGTTTGATTTATCTAAGTTTAATTATGTCAGTTGGTTTGCTGATCTATGGTCCTGTGCTTGATTGCTTGGTGAAGCTAGAAAATGATTTTTTAGTTAACTTAATGATTAAGCTAGAATTAGAATTAAAATCAGGTTTATTGTCACATGTACTCAAGTTGCAAAAGAACAGAAGTGCAGTGAAAATGTCACCAACACATGGCACCATCTTAGGTACAAAATACCTAGGAACAAATCTTAGGAACATAAAATAGAGAAAGTAAAGAAAAAGAGTTACGCTACATTACAGATATACATAGGATATGTATAAGTTAGGAAAATAAGAAATAAAGTTAGAAAGATAGACATAACAGTATTTCTACAAGGGTTTCCACGTGGTCTGTCTGGGTCCCACCAGTTCCCAACTATTAGCCATCTTTGCCCAAGGCCCACTGGGCGTTCCTCGTTTGACTCCAAACTATTGGCAGAAGAGAAGAGAAAAAAAACACAAGGCAGGAGAAAAAGAGAAAAAAAAGGAATGGACAAGCTCTAACTGGAGCATCCTACTCTGCCGCCATCTTGTCTTTGCTGAAACAACCATGAACTTTTACCTCACTGCCTCTTCCTTTGGCCAAGTTGGTTCCATAGACCTATGGCTATTGCACGTAGCTCATAAAATCCTAAAAGTAATTTTGGACTTATTGGAGTGCTGACTATCCTAACTATTGTCTCACAGCATCATTGTGTGAAATCAGCTCACATGTGTCCTATACAACACAAAATTCAGAAATAATGTCACAGCGTCTTTTTCTGAAGAAAGGTCTAGGCCCGAAACGTCGGCCTTCCTGCTCCTCTGATGCTGCTTGGCCGGCTGTGTTCATCCAGCTCTACGCCTTGTTATCTCACAGCGTGGCGTTTTGTTTACGAATATCGTGGTCCCAAGCTATGGGCCCTCTCACCACTGAAGCCACTCTTTGAGGTTCAGTTAAAGACCAGACAATCACTTTGTATCTGCTTTATTAAAATCTTCTTTAATTTGATTTAATAGAGATTAAATCATCCTTTTCAAGAGGAAGCCACCTGACAGATATACCCAACCATTCCTGTTCAATATCTTGCACATCCTTTCCAGTACCTTTCGCTTTTACATAAAATGATGACCAGAATTCAAACCAGTGCTAGGCGTGCCTTTAGGAAGATTCGACGCAAATTTAGTTTTACTTCCTAACTTCTCAATGCTATCGCTCTCAAAATAAACCTTGCACTTTCAGTTTACCTTTTCTATCGGCCTCTAAACCCACAAGGTGAAGAAAAGATTCACCAAAATGGTTCCGGAGATGAGAAGCATCAGTTGCGAAGTTAGGTTTGAGATGTTGGAACTATCTCCCTTTGAGAGGAGAAAGCCGAGAGGAAACTTGATGAAAGTACTCGGCAAGATTTGGACAAGTTGGGTGAATAGGCGGATGTGTGGCAGATGTTGCACAATGCCAGTAAATATGAGGTTATCCACTTTGGAAACCTAAAACGTTCTAACAAGACTAGACAAAGTAAATGCAGGAAGGATGTTCCTGATTGTTAGGGAGTCAAGAACCAGGAGACACAATCTGAGGATACAAGGTAAGCCATTTATGACTGAAATCAGGAGAAATCTCTTCACCTAGAGAATGGTGAGCCTGTGGAATTCTCTGCCATGGAAAGCAGTCAAGGCCAAAACATGGAATGTTTTCAAGATGGAGTTGCTATAGCTCATAGGGGTTAAAGGAATCAAGAGTTTGGAGAGAAAGCGGTTGAAAAGGACAGAGTTGGATGATAAGCCATGGTCGTGCGAAACAGTTGAATAGGCTCAATGTACCAAATGGCTTACTCCTGCTCCTGTTTGCTGTTTAAAATCATGAGTGGTCTGGACAGAGTACATAGGAGAAACTGTTCCCACTCATACAGTCATAGGGCCACAGAGTTATACAGCACAGAAACAGACCCTTTAGTCCAACTAATCCATGCCGACCAAGTTTCCCAGATTAAACTAGTTCCACCTGCCTGCGCTTCAAACCTTTCCTATTCATGTACTCATCCGAATGTCTTTTAAATATTGTAACTGTACCCACATCTGCCACTTCCTCTGGAAGTTCATTCCACACACGAACCACTCTCTGTGTAAAAAAATTGCCCCCAGGTTTTTTTAAAATCTTTTTCCTCTCACCTTAAAAATATGCCCCCATCTTGAAATCCCACACCCTAGGGAAAGGACACCTGCTATTTACCTTATCCATGCCCCTCATGATTTTATAAGGTCACTCCTCAAGCTCCTATGGGCCAGGGAAAAATGTCCCAGCCTATCCAGCCCTTCCTTATAGCTGAAACCCTCCATTCCCAGCAACATCCTGGTAAAAACCGAAAGAACTGCGGTTGTTGTAAATCAGAAACAGCTCTAAGTAAGGGTCACTCAATCTGAAACGTTAACTCTGATTTCTCTCCACAAATGCTGCCAGGCCTGCTGAGCTTTTCCAACAATTTCAGTTTTTGTAACATCCTGGTAAATCTCTTCTGAACCCTCTCCAGCTTTAATAATATCCTTCCTATAATAAGGCGACCAGAAATGGACGTGAAAAGATTGTGAATGGGAAGGCACAGACTTAGCCATAAGAAGCAATATGTGGAAAAGCTCTTTCAAATGGTAAATGGTTCTGGTCAGGAAAGCAGCACCTGAGAGTGTGGTAAAAGCTTTCAAAAGGGATTGAGACTGTTATTTGAAAAGGCTGAGTTGTAGCCAGCATGGCCATTATGTGGAGCACCCTGCACACATGCACCAATATCGGAGTCTTTCCTTCAAACCCAGTCATTGTAGAGCATTGCTGATTTACTACTTAATTGAGAGGTCAATCCTCAATGATTTATTATCCTATAATCCATTGTTTATTGCTGTTGGTAACCTAATATGTTTAAGCTTTGGCCCACATGAGAATTCAATATATCGCAGCATGTAATACAATGCAGCATAAACTTCATCACTTAATGTTAGTGGCTGGATAGGGAACCCTCTGGCTGCTGTGAGCCCATTCTCCCCATCTTTGGTTGTTTAGAGGCAAAACAATTAGATATTCACTCCTTTGATTTCCAAGCCATTTGCAGAGGCTTGCTCCCTGACGAATGTTAAGATCACAGGTGATGTTATTCCTGGACAAGTCAGATCAGGAATCTGACTTGATAGATCATAGTCAATTTCAACAAAATGGTTTCTCATCAAAATATAAACATGCAATTCTGCAGGTTTTGTTTTAAAAACAACGTAAATGTTCTTTGCAAAAGAAACTAAGACGAAATAGAATGATCCAAACTATCTACTTACAATTCAAATTAAAGATTTTTAAACACACAGTAAAAGCACAATCCTATTATCTCCAAAACACACCTTCATCAATTGAAAATAAACAAAACGTCTTTTACACAGTATCCAAAACATACCCTGGTCGAGTTCTCAATTCACTACTCCCAGTGCAGTAACCAAAATACCAATCTTATTGTACTAATACCAGTATCCATGCATATAATACCTTGATAGGTTTAAGTCACTTGTGATTCAACTTTTAGAGTGAAACTTCAGACAGCTTCTTCATGGAGTTATCTTAAGCACCCACTTAAATGTACTTAGCAATAAGTGACCTCTTCAGGGTTTTATCCCAACACTTCTAGTTGGGACTAACATCAACTCTTCACTCTAAGGTAACTTAATTCATTATATATCCTTCCCTTCTCAGGATTACCTTCTACAAAGCCATTCTATTCCAAGGTCTTCACAGGACTAACCCGTAATCCCATCTGGAAAGGTATGTGTTATTCTCAGTTATTCTTGGATGACAACTTGGGTACCTTTCAGCTGATTGCTGTCAGTCTGTATAATCATACAATCATTGTTAGAGTTTTTTTTCTTCACTCTCCTCATGAATGATTAGTTTGTCATCAATCTCAGTTGGCTTCGGCTCCCTCATAATGTAGCAACATGATCAGGAATGACTTTGTAAGATCTGGTTGGTTGCATATTTTATGAACTTTTGCCGGTATCCAGTGTATTTATGACTGGATTTCTGACTCACACTGTCTGTCTGATGCGTGGTTGTGTTAGTTCTTTACCTGCACACTCGCGCATCTCCTTCATTCTCCTCTGTTCTTTGGAGAGCAATGTCCTGTGTATCAGAATGATTGGACAATTAGTTGCTAGACAAGGTCACTCACACTTCTCTTCTGAGCACGGATTGTGCTGGAGCCAGTGGTTCCTTCTTCATTTTGTTCAGTTGCATTCAAAACCTCTCCTCAACGTTAACATTGTGCTTCCAAGGAGGATAGATAAAAAGGGCTGCATCATATTGCATGACCCTCAAAATTTGTTACTTTGTTGAAGGGGTTAGGAAATGCCTGTTTGTGACTGATTGATTCCATCAGGTCACACCTGGTCTCTTCCACCCTTTGTGGATCTGACTTCAGCTTCATGAATTGTGTCTATCAGTGTATACTGGTCACACTGTCTTTGCTAGACCATTGGTATTTACCGGGTAAATGATTGTGGCAAACCAAGCTGAGCTTGTGTATTGGCGGTGAAGTGCAATTGTGTTAATGAACAGAATTGGTGATCCATTATACACTGAGTCAGTCTCTTGTAGGCTGTATCATGGAATGCCACTTGTTGGATTCATATATTTTTGTGTCTTTAGTGGTAATATGTTGGCACTAGCTCTGGTGTTGATACTGACTTTCAGAGTGTTTCAGGAACTATGGTGTTAATGGCTTTGAGGGTGGCTCAGTGGTTAGCACTGCTGCCTCGCAGCACCAGGGACCTGGGTTTGATTCTACCCTCAGGCAACTGTCTGTGTGGAGTACGCACATTTTCTGCATGGGTTTCCACCAGATGTTCCAGTTTCCTCCCACAATCCAAAGATGTACAGGCTAGGTGAAGTGACCATGCTACGGTTTCCACAGCGTCCATGGACGTGCAGGGTTACAGGGACAGGGCAGGGTCACAGGTCTGGGTGGGATGCTCTTCAGAAGGTCACTGTAGACTCAATGGGCCAAATGGCCTGCTTCTATACTGTAGGGTTTTTGTGATTCTGTGAATACTTCTGACTGCCTCATACCATTGACATGGTGTGTGAAGTTGACAATACAAAAAGGTTGGTTTGCCTTTCTCTGCGCAGTTCATTGAGATGTTTTGTGTTTCAGTGTGTTTTTCAGACTGCCCTTGCTGTCAGTGTGGTTGTGCTGTGTGACCTTGTTGGTTACCTGTTTTTTTGCTCTGGGGTCTGAATTGGGGACCAGATTTCATGAACAAGTCTGCCCAATGCCCATTGGTGCCACACTCTTTGCAGATCCAAAGAGAAACACCATTAAGATGGAGTAGCAGTGCTGTGTTGGAGGACATGAGCTCGTTCACTTCTGTCTGCTTTTCTTTCTTCCTTTCCTTTCATTCTGCTTAAAGTCTTTTGCTTCAATGAGGCGTCAATGATGGGCCCTGCCTGAGCATATTAAAGGACCTGGTGACCATTGGCTGTGAGCAGGCCCTGCCCTGAGTATGTTCCAGAACTGGGTCACGGTATCATTAATTATAGAATCAGAGGAGGAGGCGGAGGAGGAGATTGGAGGTGGTAGCGCTAGTGTCTGCGAGCACTCGGCTCCTCCTGAGTCTCCAGGCTGTGGCTTAAGACTTAAGTAAGACTTTAATGTCCAGACATTTCTCATTTCTTTTGTTTTCTTTATATCTGCTGTTTTCTGGTTTTCTAATCAAGTGTATAACCAAGATGGCAACAGTTACATTGGTGGCGAGATGGCGACTTTGTTCATTCTAGTAGCAGTGGCAGAGCCAGGGGGAGTCATGCCTGGCCACCAGGCCCATGACAGAGCACTTAGTAGGTTTTGGTTTATTTTTGTGTTTTAACATGGTGCTGGAGAGTGAAGAAACCATACAACACTTTTCTGAATTTTCTGAAGAAGGGTCCAGACCCGAAACGTCAGCTTTCCTGCTCCTCTGATGCTGCCTGGCCTGCTGTGTTCATCCAGCTCTACACCTTATTATCTCAGACTCCAGCTTCGGCAGTTCCTATCTCTGATACAACACTTTGCACTGTTTTTTGTAACAAGATACACGTGACAATAAATAAATCAAATCAAATCAAATCAAATGACTGGGCAGCTTTTGGGCAGGGGCATTTATGTCAGATCTTGCTAGTTTGGCACACTTCTCCGACTGTAGCAGAAATGTAGTCTGTGCCTAAAGCAAGTAATTGATGTTGGCTTGCCACTCGAGCTTCTTGCTGGCATCTATCTTCCAGCTAAGCACCAATGGTATGTCCCTTTTCCTTGCCCAAAAGATATTCCTCTGTAGGATAATAGGTCGGCACAACATCGTGGGCCAAAAGGCCTGTACTGTGCTGTACTGTCCTAATGTAAGAACGATCACCAATTCATTTCTTCTTCAGAGAAATCACAGTCATGTCCTTTGCTGCGGCACCATGTGACAAAATGTCGAGTTGGAGTCTGTTAATCCTGAAGTTAATTGTACCTTGAGCTGCTCTTCAATGTGCTTCAGAACTTTTTCTTGATCCTTAGAAAGACAAAATTTATTTACTCTCTTATTTAAGCCCCCCTTGTAATATTAAGATTTTCACACATTTCTTCTCAGGATCAATTGATTGATTAAATAAGCTGCAATCTAAACATCCATGTAAGTATCGTTCATTCTCCAATCCATAGTCAAATGTTTGCCTTCTGTTTCTTAGTGAAGATCTGCTTCTTCTTACATTGCAGTATTTAATTATTCCTTTCTTTTACTTGTTTTGCTATTCTGACATTTTACTTTTGCCTTTTGCTTCTATATTATGTTCTTTTTCACTGTCACAGCACCTTTTAATGAGTGTTATGCCTTTAGCTCACGTCTTTCAGAAATTAAGGCCTGTAGCAGCAAATGTCAGATAATAGAGCTGAAAGATAATAAAGGGAAACTTTCTTCATTCAGAAAGTTACTTTTTAATGTTTAAAAAAGCTATTTTCCTTTATTCTGCATTTCTTCTGTTTTTAAACTGAAAGTAGCCTTTGAGTTTTTACTTGCAAATGTTTAAGGTGCAACAATCAAAATGCTTCTTAACTTTTAAAAAAAAATCAGTATGCTTTCTGATTTAAAAGTGATACAGGTCTTCTGGCTAGATAGGGCTTAAATTTTAGGTTGATTCTGCTTCCTGATTATTTAGTTTGTAAATCTGTACTCACACAAACTTGGGCTATTGGTCTTCCAAATGCTTTGAAGTCCAGGCTGTTTCAGTATGTGAGAGCTTGTATTCTTCTATAAGCATTTACTGCTGCTTACCACTGTGCTTCCACCATGATCTGCCCTAGTGATGGGTTCTTGTCTTCGGCAGGGGATTCATGCCAATGAATTTTGTAGAACAGATAAACCTAAATGTTCAGGTACATAATTCTTTGAAGCTTGCATCACATGTAGATAAGGTGGTTAAGAAGGTGTTTGGCACATTTGCCTTCATTGTTCAGACCTTTTGAGTATAGGAGTTAGGACGCCCTGTTGAAATTGTACAGGATATTGGTGAGGCCTCTTCTGGAGTACTGTGCGCAGTTCTGGTCACCCTGTTATAGGGAGGATGTTAAACTAGAGAGGGTTCAGAAGAGATGTACCAGAATGTTGCCAGAAATGGAGGGTTTGAGTTATAAAAATAAGCTGGATAGGCTGGGACTTTTTTCACTGGCGCATAAGAGGTTGAAGGGTAACCTTACAGAGGTTTATAAAATCATGAGGTATCTAGATAACGTGAGTGGCATGCGTCTTTTTCCCTAGGATGAGGGATTTTAAGTCTGGGGGGATATTTTTTAAGGTGAGAAGAGAAAAGTTTAAAAGACACGAGGGGCATTTTTTTTTACACAGAGAGTGGTTTGTGTGTGGAATGAACTTCCAGAGGAAGTGGTGGATGCGGGTACAGTTACATTTAAAAGCCATTTAGAAAACGTTTGAAGGGATATGGGCCAATCACAGGCCAGTGGAACTAGTTTAATTTGAGATTATGGTCGGCATGGACTGGTTGGACCAAAGGGTCTGTTTCTGTGCTCTATGACTCAATGATTCTAAGTGATACTTCACTTGTTCTCATAACATATGAATTAGAGGTGAGTAATGAAAGATTCAATAGATGATCATTACAGCTCCTGATATCTACATAGATTACAGTCACAGGCACATGTCTGAGCAATTTGGTTACAAACTGTTACACATTTCCCTCAGCATGTCATGCTGCAAGTGATCCCAGTGAGATGGAGACTGAGGTCATTATACATTCAGGTCCCATGCTATGGTACGCTGATAATATTTTGAGTATTTCTATTAAAGGGGTGTCATTACTAGCTGTGAGGTATTATAACACAAGTACAGTCCTGGGCCTGGATCAGCAGTGAGCAATGCCAGGGATAGAAGTTAAGAATCTATTTCATCTGATGCAGATATCAAGGGCGTAACTTTAAAGTCAGAACTTGGCCTTTGAATAATGAAATCAATAAAAGGATCAATGAAATCTAGACAGCGCTCCCTCCAAAACATCTGACAACTGAAGCTTTCAATGTTGAGTTTGATAAATTGGATATGGCACGAAGGCAGGAAAATTAACTTCCTGCACAGAATGAAATGACAGGAAAACTTGAGGATTAGCCACGTCTCATTCCTAATGTCCCAAACTGGTTTTCATATGTTTCCCCTGTGCTGGGAGAAAGAGCAGACATTATGATAAAAGACAGCACTCAAAGACCAACCAGTTTGTTCAAAGGAGGTCCTCATTATTTATGGAAAGTTAGTGCTGTTTGGTAAGAGTAAGGGCATTGTTCCACTTTAAATGTCACAATATAGTGCAGCTCCAATTTTTAAATTCTTTTATGATAATAGGTGTCACTTTAGTCTGGCCCTAACTGCTGAGTAGCTTCCCAGGCTGTTTCACAGAGCAGTCGAGCCTAAAGTCACATGCAGGTCATACCAGGTAAGGACAGTAGATTCCTTTCCCCAAAGGGGTTTAAGTGAACTAACTGGGGCTTTTATGACAATCACCATTTGTGAGTCTAGCTTCCAATTCCAGGTTTTATTGAATTCAAATTCCACCATCGCCATGGCGGGATTTGAACCCATGTCCTCAGCCTCACGTTCTGAATTGCTAGGCCAGTAATGTTACCAGGCCATCATCCGTCACCCCAACTCCAGATCAGAGTGATTGATTTGAAATTCCACCAGCTGCCAAGGTGGGTTCCCAACCCAGGGTATTGAAGAGGAATCATACCTATCTCAAAACATTACCTTTCATTTCTCTCTCTCGACAGCTGCTGCCATACCTGCTACATTTCTCCAAATATTATCCGTGTTTGTTTCAGATTTCCAGTATTTGTAGCATTTTGCCTTTACTTTAGCAGGGGCATTATATCACTAGTCAGTGATATTACCATCTCCCCTCATTTATTCCTAATATGTGACACTCATCGGTCTGTCTGTGCCATCATCCCACAGCCATTGAAACACGTCTACATCCTGCTGTGACATGTGTCATCATCTTCCTGCCTCCACTTTGCCTGTAGAAGCGAGTACTCTAGCTTTTCAGCTCTGATCAAATGAATCACCACCTGAGAGTCAAACACCAGAAAGTGCCATCTTCAACAGACGGAAAGAAAGAAATACTGTTTGAAAGGGTGCGGCAGCAAAAAGATGGATGGAATGCATACAATGGCACAAACTGTAGGAGCCCTTGAGATAATACAGCCATATCAATCGATGAAACATTGTAACATCGAGGTAAAGAATGCTTTGAAATTGAGTACTGGAAAAACTCCAGGCGTAGGTGCAGTAACAACAGTACATCTAAAAACCTTTGGAAAAACAGAATTAGAGGTGGTGAAACCCAAAATTTGTGAGCCAATAGATACTAAAGCATCTATTCTAAATGACTTGTACTATTCATTATTGCTGTTACCCAGGAATCTTAAAGCAATGGATTGCAATAATTTTAGAACCACAATGAGTCATTAGGGATCCTGAAAATTATAATAGAAAGTAAAAACAACATTTTTAAAGGGTTCAGACTTGGAGGAGGAACAAATGGAAGAATATTTGATTCAAGAACAAATCTTAGATAAATGTCTATGTGTAAACAGGAACATTTACAGTTACTTCATTACTTCAGGTTTCCAGCTCTAAGTTGGAAGTAGTTGATGAATGATTGTATTCCCTTGGCTCAAAGTGAGAGAGCTTTACTTTTATGTTTTGTGTCCATCTGCCTCCATTACTTTCTTCCAGCTCAGTGCCTTTTCAGCAAACCCTTGATTGCTGTAGACCAGACTGTGCCTTTACATACCCAACATCAGGGTATTTATGACAAGCCCAGTGATGAAGGTGAACCTACCCATGCCAGTTGTGTTAGTGTAGCAGTGTATCACTTGTACAAAGGTTATTGTTACCAAAGTGTTCAGACAGCAAAGTTATGGGATCAGGTGAAATTTTTGTTTTCCATCGATACTACTCTTCACTGACTGCAATGTTGAGTGATACAGCCATCATCCTATCCAATCAAATCCACTTCCCTGATGCGTGGATTTGGTTAAAATTACCCCTGCTGATGTGATGATACTATGGCTTTAAGAGATGTATTTTGCCCTAGGGTTTTTTTTTGGAAGAGTGGTTTCAGGGCAGAGCTATTAGCGTAAACAGCTTGCATTTTTTAAGTTAGAACAATAGAAGCAGCCTGAATGGGTGTGGTCAAGCTCCCATAGAACCAGGATTTCTAGGGGTTTTTTTTTAAGTTTCTCAGAAGCAGTTACTCCTAGGGTCTTGAAGATATGAAAGCTTTTTTTTCCCTCTCTTGGTTACAGCTAAAAGCTGGGAGTTCTGTTCCTGCTGCTGGAGTTACATGTGAGACAATCTGTTTTTACTGAATTTGCCTTCTGCCAATGGTGTGTTTATGGGATGTTACTATATTGGAACAGTTACTGTTTAGCAGTACAATAATCTATTATTCCGTTAAGTTCTCCAATAGGGTTACAGCTAAACCAAATCTTTTGTGGTATTTTATTGTTTAGGGTGGCACGGTGGCTCAGTGGTTAGCACTGCTGCCTCACAGTGTCAGGGACCCAGGTCCGATTCCAACCTTGGGCGAATGTCTGTGTGGAGTTTGCACATTCTCCATGTGTCTGCGTGGGTTTCCTCCCACAGTCCAAAGTTATGCAGGTTAGGTGGATTAGCCATGCCAAATTGTTCAGGAGATGTGTGGCTTTGGTGTTATAAGGGGATGGGTCTGGGTGGGATGCTCTAAGGGTCGGTATGAACTTGTTGGGCCGAAGGGCCTGTTTCCACAGTGTTGGGATTCTATGATTTTAACTATAGTGTATGAATAAAGTGTCTTTTGCTTCAAATCTGATAGTTTGATCAGTCAAATTGCATCTGAAACACAACACCTTTACACCTTTTAACATAAGAAAAACACTAACTTCACAAAGAAGTACAATAAACATTCAGCCAGACCGCAGGTTAATATATAAAACTGTCAAAACTGCTTAAATAGTCAAGTGAACAGCAGCAAAGATAAACAGCAAATTTACAGCAATGTACAGACAAATATCTCTCAATGGAATACAGGAATGTTTTAAAAGGGTTAAGTCATTTGCATTAACGTTTCAGGGAAAATTCATTATTATAACCTCCCTACACCTTTCATAGCAACTGAATGCTAGCCTTCTGTGGTGTCTTGTGGTCTTAACTTTCTCTGTTCTGGTTTCAAGCAGACATTCAAAGTCCTCTGAATGAAGACGGCAACAAAAGATTTTGAAAATTTTTTCTTCTGTATTGAAATCAAGTTCCAACCATAGACAGACATAAAAAAGTTGTTGCTTGAATTGAATGGGTGGACTCTGGCCTGGGAAAAAAGTATTTTTAAACATTTAGGAGAAGATGCAAGGCACTTGTCTTTACGTAATGATCCCTAGAACAATCAAATAGTTAGTAACAGCATTTTGAAGACATCAAACATATGACACAGAGACATAGGCTTATGGGTTGTAGCCTTCCAACTGGTAAGATGATGGCTTGGACAGTGGTTGTCCACTCGGTTTCCTGTGGAATGTTAATGCCATACAGCAAAACTGGAGTTCTCTCTCGAGGGCACAATCTCAGGGAAATTTACAGAGATCCTAAATTCCATGGGCTCCCAATCAACCTCATTGGTTGAGTCTAAAGAAGTGTAAAGCACCACATTTGGCAGCAAAGTTAGCAGAAAGATGACATAGTTAGACATCAGTCAACAATTCTGGAACAGAGCCCCCAGAGGCCAAGTCAGGGTTTACAACCTTTGCCTTCTTCTCTCCCAAGATATTCATAAGACAGTGGTCGTGCTCACCCCTCGACGGGAGGCTTGGTTACTGAGTGTCAGGGAGACTCCACATGCTGATGGGCTGCACAATCTACTTTTGGTTAATATCAAGAGAATTGAATACGACTGTTCCACCGAAACTAAAATGGGACTTGAAATGTTAACTCATTTCCTCTCTCCACAGACCTCTGCTGAGTTTCTGTAGTGCCTTCTGTTTTTATTTCATGGGACGTGGGTGTGATTCAAGGTGAACATCTGTTGCCCATCCTTAAGTGCCCTCAAGAAAATGGTGACCAGGCCCTTTCTTGGATTGTTCCAGTTCATCTCATGCTAGTACAGCCTCCGTGCTGTCAAGAAGGACATTCCAGGATTTTGACCCAGTGACAATGAAGGAATGGCAATATATTTCCAAGTCAGGATGGTCAGTGGGCTTGGAGCGGAATTTGCAGGTGGACTTGAAAGATGGTACCTAAGGAGCCTTGCATTGTATCTTGTAGATTGTACACGCTGCTGTTACTGAAGGTCAGTGGTGGAGGAAGTGGACATTTAAAGTAAATACTCCCAATTAAACTGGTGTCACATATTGAGTGAGTCAATTGGCTCAGTTTTTGCCTTTCTTTAACTGGTAGATTTTTTTTTCTGATAATTCAGTTAGAGTTCTAATTTTTTGCCCCCTTTACAAAGAAGAGATTTGAGCTACTCCTGAAGTATAACACAGACTGATGGTAATTGTTTAAGAGACGCTTGATAGTATTCCAGTTTAACATGAGTGACCCAGGCATTAATTTTAAAAATACATACAAAATGCTGAGCAGCTACCCATTGTAGTCTTAAAGGGGCAGGGCACGTACACTTTTGCACCAGAATTATAAATGTACATTACTTGACATATTTCTTTCATCCTGATGAAACAGTACCACAGAAAGTTTATTTGTAACATATACATAAGTTCATGTTTGTACACACTTACCCTCCAGACATCACTTTGTTGACATAAATTAGAAACTGTCTTAGTCAAAAGAAACAATGAGAGCGGTTGCTGAACTGCAATCTGAAATGTACACATTATCTACAATTATCTGATGTTCAACTATGCTCTTGAAGGGACAGGTCAGGTCAGCAGCTAAACACTGTACCCACCTTCTAAATGATCCAAGAATTCACTAGTGTTATAATGGCTGACTTTTACATTATTCAAAACTCTCAATAAGAACACAAGAAGTTGGAGCAGGAATAAGCCATTCGAAATAACTTGCAATTTCACAAGAGGCTGCTCCACTGAGACCTCAGAGGTCCACACACCAGAGAAGAGAAATTAGAGCAAGGATCGGAGAGGAGACATAGTCGTTAGTCTGTGGAATTCTCTTCCCAAGAAAGCTGGGAAGACCAAGTTACTGAATTTATTCAAGGCCAAGTTAAATAGGTTCTTGACAAACAAGGAGTGTCAAGGGTTATGTAGAGCAGATGGAATACGAATCTGAGGCCACAAACAGATTAGCCATGATCTTATTGAATGGTAGAGCAGGTTTGAGGGGCTGAATGGCCTATTCCCACTCCTAAATCCTCTGTTCCTAATCTACTCAATCTCACTGTATAGTTCAGCCCTTTCATCCCAGGGATCATTCTAGTACATTCTCTGAGACAAGTAATTCCTGCCTAAGGAAGGGAGACTAAAACTGTACACAACACTCCAGGTGCAGTCTCAACAAAGTCCTATACAACTCCACCAAAACTTCCTTCCTTTTAAAGTCATTACTGGCTACACTTGCATATTAACTTTCAGTGTTTCATGTAAGAAGCCACAAACTCTTCTGAACAGTGCATTTACTAGCTTCTCAGTTTTGAAAAAAATATTCTGCTTTTTCATTCTCACTTTCAAAGTTGACCATTTTCCTGCCTATTCATGTAAACTATCCATATCTTTTCACAGTTTCTTTACATCTCCTTCAGCGTTGACTTGCCCTCCTCGCTTTGCAGCATCAGCAAACATTATTCTTGGTTCCTTCATCTAAGGCATTGCTGTAGACCCTAGTTATGGACTTGATCACATCACAATCAAACTCAATAGGAAACTCTTTCAGATTATGATCACTCTTGCCTAGAGGTTCTTCCAGTTTATATAAAAATTGAAGTTCCTCATAATTACTGCACTCATCTTGCTCCATGCTCTTCTAAATTCCAAATCTATACTCTGTCAACAATATGATTACTGTTAGATCATCGTAAACTACTCAATGTTGTCTACGCTCCATTATTTCTTAATTGCAAACATACAAATGCTACATCCTGATTTTCCAGGATAAATTAGTTTCTCCTGTTGCCTTTACCATATCCTTCATTATTGGAGCTGCCTACCACTTCTTTCATTTTGCCCATCTTTTCCAAAAGAAGTCACATACTCCAAATGTTCTGTTCCCAATCTTGGTCACACATGAATGTTTCAGTAACAGCTATTAGATCAAACCATTTACCTCTATTCATGCCATTCATTTATCTAACTTATTAAGAACACTCCAGATAGTCTGGTAAAGCACCTTTACTATGAATGATTTACTATTTTTCCTTGACATGACTGGAGTCACTAATGCTCTATTAAAATTAATATGCTCTCTGTCCCCTCCTGACATTATCTGCTTGATTTTACCCAAATTGCTACTTTGCTTCATCGTCTCAACTTTTCTCTTCAGACTCATACAATGACCACTATCTGTAATCTCCCTCCCAGCTGAGCTAAGCCTACTCACTAGAATACTGGTGACAGCTCAGCTTAAAGGAAATCTATCTTCACAGAACAGTTCATTCCTACCCCACAACCGTATCCTGTGATGTTGGAGGCTGGTGTCGAACCTACAGGTCCTTCAGAATTCAATTGATAAGCTTAAGTCCCCAGGTACCCACTCTGACTTCCATGTCGAGAATTCTCGAAGTTAAGCTTGTTTAACACGTTTAGTAAGGTAGGAAACTGAATATTAGTAATGCAATTTGTGGCATTAATGAGGCACCTAACAACCAATAACCCCTCTTAATCGGCAACTCCCTGCTACTAGTGTGAAACTCACCACGTTACTCGGCAAAAGCATAAGATACGCAGTGAGGAACTCTAGACATTGAGATAGTCCTGGATGGACATCTTGTCTGATTTTCCCACAAAACTTACCATAGCTCACATCGTTTAGACCACTATAACACTCCACCCACAGTCACTGCCATAATGTCGGAAATGTAGCAGCCAATTTACACACAAGCTCCAAAACAACGTACACAATAACAACTGGATTAGCTACTTTTGTGATGTTGACAAGAGGGATAAATATCAGGCACAATACCACAGGTAACTCCCCGTTCTTTTTCTGAAATAGTGTCGTGGAAATGTTTTTCTACATCCAATACTGGAAAAGGCCTCTTTCCACTCTGCACCAAATTCCCAATTGCACCAAATTCCCAACTATCCACTTGGTTTACTGTACAATCCACTGATGCATCCCCCCAGTGAAACAAGATAAAATTGCATAATCATGGCATTTACTGCTAATATCATCAGGTCTGACTCATTAACACAGGGAACTTTGTTGACTAAACCAGCAAAAAAAAATCCTCAATGAAAGGTAACAGAATCAGGCTGTCACTGATCACCCAATCAGCTATGGAGTTGTGCTGTGCATATTTGGATCAGTAAGAGCAAATATTGTAGTTTCTGACGATTTTTATCAAGAGCGATTGTGAAGCTCAGCTGGTTTCATTGCCACCTGAAACCCCGGGCCGGGATTACATTCTTGTTATCATTATCGTCTATTTAATCTCACTCCTTTTCCTGACAGAGACAATTCCTGTTAGGGTACAGTTCCATTTAGTTCTCTACTTCTGTGGCCCCATGAGCTCTCTGTGCCTCTCATGCACTGGCAGCCCTGCACTGGAGCCTCTCTAGTAGCCCTCCCTCACTGGCACTTTCGCTGGTGTCTCAGCGATGCAAAATCTCCTGGCAGATGCTGCCCACTCTCGAGCCACAATCCAGATCGATGGGAGTGAACAAGTAACAAGTGCTGGGAGGTGAGGGGATGGTGGGATTCCAAGCCAAAGCATATTCTGCCTAGCAACCACACCAGATTAACTTCCATATGGGATTTGTTGGGCATTGATGATAAAGCCCTCAGCTGAGTACCATTGCTAGGTTTCTGCACCTAATGCACCCAAGTTCTGACAAACGTAACAGCACCCTTTATGCAAGATTCACCAGTTATGGACACCAAAGACAGAACCAAGAAACATCACAATCCGATCTGTTTTAAGAGTGACCCATCTGTACAGTGGTCACTGATAACAGTATTGGTGTCCTTCGTTGTACTGTTCCAGCAAGTAACCCTTCTGGTGACTTATCACGCATAGAGGTCAAGATTACAAGGATTTAGAAAAAAATGCTGTGAATGCAGAATGAGACCGTTATACGGTATGCAGTCTTGAAGCAAGTTCTGTAGGAATCCAAGGTCAAGTCTTTGAATCCTGGATTTGTTGGTTTCAGGTTCCGACTCACAACACCGCTGTTCCTCAGTCCACGCATACTCTCCCTGCATTCCCATTGGCACTAGCCCCATACACATAGGAGGTGTCTGATGTGTTAAGCAGGGTCTGCCCTTCCTCCTCCGAGGGGCGGCTGTCCTTGCCTACTTCCTGGACTGCCGCGTGCATGCTAATGCTCCCTCCTTGCTCCATCTCTGGGCTGTGAATTGGATCACCCGGATGAGTTTCCTGGGCGACCCGCTCAGGGTCATTCTCCTTCTGAAAAAAAAAAGGTACATAGAAAGGGCCTCCTTGAGACATTGTATAGACAATGGACAACTTCTGCTGCAGAATCAGCATTGCAGGGAGATTCCACAACATTCAAGGAATCATTTAACCCTGCAGTGCATCTGATACATGAGGAGCTGTCGTTTGCCACTGCATCCGAGATGGTGGTGCAATCCTCAAATGACCTGGACACACTGGCATTGCAGGAACGTTGCAATGCTTGGAAACATCCCGGACATGTTGAAATTGCTACACTCCCTCCCCCTCCGGAATGGTTTGGCAATATCGCGGAATGAAACGGGATTCTGACTGCTCCCAACGGATTGGGAATGTCCTGGATGGACCGCCAAGGCTCAAACCTCCGATGTTTGGTGTTATTCCATTTGGGGTTTAAGGCCCCGACAGACTCAAACAGGCCGAGTTTCCACAAAACCTCGCAAGCCACTCAAAAAGCAATGGAACTCTAGCTCTGCTGCCTCTAGCGGCATCAACTGATAAGTAAAATTCAGCTTACTGAGAAGGCTGAGGCCCTCACCAGCTCACTCTTAACCATTTCAGCAGCACGATGGCTCAGTGGTTAGCACTGCTGCCTCACAGCGCCAGGGACCTGGGTTTGATTCCAGCCTCAGGCAACTGTGAGTGGAGTTTGCACATTCTCCCTGTGTCTGCGTGGGTTTCCTCCAGGTGCTCCAGTTTCCTCCCACAGTCCAAAGGTGTGCAGGCTAGGTGGAGTGGCCATGCTAAATTGCCCATAGTGTTCAGGGATGTGTAGATTATTGGGATGGGTCTGGGTGGGATGTTCTGTGGATCAGTGTGGACTTGTTGGGCCGAAGGGCCTGGTTCCACACTGTAGGGATTCTATGAATCTATGAAGTAACGGAAGACACCGACCTTTCTTTGAATGAAATCAAAAACTTGATCCAGATAACCTGTGGAAAAGGACATGCCTGTTACTGGGATATAAGTATCCTGACACCCTCTGAGTGACTGAATTCTTTTCCTTTTGACTTCTTCCCAAGTTGACATGTTTACAAATTCTTTCTCGATCTAAATTACGCGACCGGGAGAAAAAGTGGTTCCTCCGTCCCAACCCCTCTCAGAATAATCTTCCTCAGGTCATCCATAATCTACGGATCCTCAGGCAAAAACATACACAGTCCCTCATTTTGGCTCATCCTAGATAGTGGAGATATCCATTCTCTCTCCCAAGCCAGTGATGTTCATCCTGGGCTGAGCAGGACAGTTCAGGTGAGGGATGAACAACTATCTGCAATACTAGGGGGAATTCCACTTTACTTTGGTAATCCAAAGAAATCTTCCAGCGAAGACTGTTATCCAATGGGCCTTTCGGAACAGCGTTTCCAGCGTCAAGCTACCTTTTAACTGACTGGCTGATAAATTCCATCATCAATTTTATAGTCCTGGATTCAATAACCCAGGACTACCTCCTTGCTATAATGTTGCTACTCCTGCAAAGCAGCTTGGGATGTTTCACTACATTAGAAGGCCTTTACACAAATCTGACTTATTTGGACCATGGCATTCAAATGCAAGATTCTTCAATGAGCTGGAAAGAAATCTAACTTGAACACATCCAATTCTTCTATAAAAGCATTGATTCCCTCTTTAGTTTTACATAATATCTTGGGGGCAATTTCAACCCAAGCTGTTTTTACTTTCTGCGTTTAGGAGAGGTAATATTACGTATGCTTTGTCACTAAAACTTGGTCCACTTTGACCAAACAATGTGTGAGTTGGAATAGAAGATATCCCTGCAGTATGGGGTAAGGAATTGGACACCCTAAACTGAAGCACCACAGCATCACTACTGGTGGGAGGTTGCAATTACAATGTGACAAGTTTAAATTAAGCAATTTCCATTGTATATGCAAATACAGGGATTGCCACAAAAGTGTGACATAAATGCCAGTAACAAGAATTAAGGATTTGCAAACTGGGAAGTACAAGTAGGTATAAATGTTTTAATAAGTTAGGGAAGGTTTATATTAGCTAGGATCAAGCCTCAAGTCTCTTCCTCTGGAATACTGACTTAGAATCTCACTGTGACACAGTGAATAATTTAGCCAAGCTATTATTTTAAAGCATTTCGATCTCTGGTTCACTTTTCTATAGTAATTTCCAGATTTTTGAGTCAAGATCTAATCTAGTCTAAAAATCGATAAAGTTAGTTAACCAGCAGCTTGAAGCAGTGTGTCGGATAATCTATATTGCAGCTTTTGTTAAATACCTGGCTAAGCCAAATCTATTGTAAAGCCCCCACAACATTCAGTGTAACTATCAAAATTGAAAACTTACCCAGCCTGCTGCAGATAAATAAAGCTATGCACAAGATAAGCAGCACAGCCAAAAAGCCAATTGCAACTTTGTAGGATTCATTGCTCTGGTATGGGATACCTGAAATGAAAGGTCAATGTAAATGGATTTAATATTTCTTTAATTTAATGATTTTTTAAATGCTCCCAGATTGATGTCATTGACCAGAACCCCAACTGGACCCAGCTGTAAAAGACATAGCTACAGAATTAGATTGTCAGCCCCTTCCTTGTACTGCTTGAGAGGTCTTCCTCTTAAACCAATACAGTCTAGGGGCGCAGGCAGCCTAACAATGCTGATAGGAAGGGAGAGCAAAGATTTTTGACCTAGCGACAGTGAAGGAATAGTGATATATTTCCAAGTCAGGATGGCAAATGGTTTGGAATGGAATTTGCAGGCCTGGTGGTCCATGTATCTACCGCTCTTGTCCTTCTAAATGGTGGTGGTCACAGGTTGAAGGAGCTTTACTAAGCTGCTGCAGTGCATCTTGTAGATGGCTCACATTGCTGCCACTGTGCTTCAGTGATCACAGAATCCCTGCAGTGTGAAAGCAAGCCATTCTGCTCATCAAGTCCATTCTGACCCTCCAAAGAGCACCCCACCCACACCCACACCCACACCCTTACTCTATCCCTGCAACTCTGCATTTCCCATGGCTAACCCACCCACCAACACATCCTTGGACACTATGGGCAATTTAGCATGGCCGATCCATCAAACCTACACATCTTTGGACTGTGGGAGGAAACCGGAGCACCCAGAGGAAACCCACGCAGACATGGGGAGAATGTGCAAACTCCAGACCGTTGCCTGAGGGTGGAATTGAACCCGGGTCCTTGGTGCTGAGAGGCAGCGGTGCTGACCACTGAGCCACCATGCCACCCTGATGGAGGGAGTGAATGTTTAAGATCCTTATCTCAACCTTCCCAGATCAACATGAAGAATCACTCTTCCCAGCCCCGGAATCAGTTCCACATTGTAGGAGCAGCAATTGGAATTCTGGGCTAAGCAGGAATATGTCATTTGTTTCTTTGGGTTTGCTATACCATTCGGTAAGATTATGGCTGATTTAATTGTGGTCTCAAACCCACTTTCCTGCCTGCACCCTTCTCCCTTTGATTCCCCTCTCCACCAAAGATCTAACTCAGCCTTGAATAAAGTGCTCCAACCTCCACTACTTTCGGGGGGGGCCAGAGAATTCCCCAAAGTAACAACCCTTGAAGAGAAAAAAAATTTCGCCCCAATCTCCGTCGCCCCCTCTCTCTCAAATTGTGTCCCTTAGTTTCAGTCACTCCCACAAAAGGAAACATCCCACCTTATCCAGACTACTCAGGATCTCATACATTTCCACGAGATCACCTCTCGTTCTTCTAAACTCCAATGAATATGAGCCCAACCGTTCCTCATAGGATAACCTCCTCATCCTGGGAATGGATAGGGAGTTTTCCCTGGGTTCTGCACTCTCAGTTTGACACACAAAAGATGGGCATTTGGAAACCCAGAGAGAAGATCCCATTTACAAACCTACTAAATGAATTTTATTTAAATTGAGGGATTTCAGGTCATCCATACAGCAAGCAGCAGGTGGTGAAGAGGACTCACCGCATTCAACATCGCTCTGTGTGGTGCCTGCTCTGACTTCTATCAGACTGAATGATGAGCAGCTAAAAAGAAAGCGATAGCCATTAGCAACAACAGAAACTCCCCAAACAAACCTCCCCATCCCCACCCCGAGAATAAACTCTGCAATCTGCAGAATCAATCCCAACTCGACACCTTCTGAATCTTTGATTGATATGGAGGTGGGAAGTTACATGAGGTCTTAGCACTGCTGGCTCAGGAGAGGGGGACATCCAGTCAGAGCTGCTGATAGCTAGCAAGGAGCATGCAAACATGAACATCTGGAAAGGACTGGATCAGACTCAGCTGCCAGCACTTCGTCTTTTTTTCAACGCCATTCCCTTCTCCTCAGACCAAGGTGTGATGTGGAGCTGCCGGTGTTGGACTGGGGTAGACAAGGTCTGAGGTCACACAACACCAGGTTATAGACCAACAGGTTTATTTGAAAACACAAGCTCTCGGAGCGCTCCTCTTTCATCAGGTGAAGTGGAGGGAAGCACAAAAGCACGGAATATAAAAGCGGAGAGATCATTGCAAGGTAATTCCAGATGATTAACAGCGTCAAAAGATAGTACAAATGGTGTGAGTGGAGCTTCATCAGCTGAATCACAAGTGAAGGAATGATCTATGAAATAATTAATTAAGGCCGAGAGATAATTACAAATAATCAAAAATATGATGGTGCTAGAGACAAACTAAATGGTTGGAACAGGAGTAAGGTATCAGAGTCACAAGGTATCATTCTCCTGGTGCTATTGGACAACTCGACAAACTGATAAGAGGTGTCATGACTCAGTTCTAACCATCATTTATTTTCATATGTACACATGGACAGCCAGCCTTATTACTGTGAAGTGTAGAACTAACTCAAGTGCATTCCCCAGCTTCATACAAAATATTACAATATACATATTGCAATTCCCACATTTCTTTGTCCATGTGCCTTATATTATCCACTGTTATCCCACAGTGCTCACAGGCATTGTATGTATTTCATCCAAGGATATTATTATTAAGAATATTATTAAGCTGGAGAGGGTTCAGAAGAGATGTACTAGGGTGTTGCTAGAAATGGAGGGTTTGAGTTAAAAGGAGAGGCTGGATGGGCTGGGACTTTTTTCACAGGAGCATAGGAGATTGGGAAGCAACTTTTATAGTTTATAAAATCATGAGGGGGTATAGGTAAGGTGATTGGCAGGCGTCTAATCCCAGGATGGGAGATTTCAACACTAGAGGACACATTTTTACAGTGACAGGAGAAAGATTTATAAAAGACATAAGGAGCAATTTTGTTTTACACAGAGAGTAGCTCGTGTGGAAGTGGTGGATGCGAGTACAGTTATAATGTTTAAAAGATATTTAGATAAGGACATGAATAAGAAATATTTGGAGGAATATGGGCTAAGTGCGGGCAAATGAGACTAGTTTAATTTGGGATTATGGTCAGCATGGACTGGGTTGGACCGAGGGGTCTGTTTCCGTGCTGTATGACTCTATCTTACTGATAGAAGTGAAGGAGCTATGTTATCTTTGCACATCTGTGGTTCCCATTTGTTTTTAACGTAGGTCTGAAAATTTAACCCTTTCATAACTGAAACTAATTCAAGCCCTTCACAAATCTGCAATGCCTCTCCTGGTGCCCATCCCTCATGTGGCACCTGAAATGGTGCATGCCAGACGTCTGCCCTACATGGAAGATATGGCTAAATACAGCTTCATTCTTACCCAACATCTGCACCCTACGCACTTTTAAGCAAAGGTTCCTGATTAGCAATCACTAGCAGCCTGAGGTCACAGAGATCAGTTGAGGTGAGGGAACCCAGCACAAATAAACAATACCTCAAATCCACAAACTTCTACCTCAATGTAACTCTGTACAACACCCAGCCATGCAGCTGAGCCTAAACAGAAATGATGAGAATCTCACAGCCACACTCACAGCCAGTTCTCAACCCCGCAAAGGCATCAATCAACAATATTCCTGTTTAACAGTGTTATTGAAGTGGAAAGTCAGCTTGAAGTATACAATTCGGAATTTAACCACTTTTGTTTGAGTACCAAAGGTTTACTTCTTGCAGCCAAACAACAGTAATATGTTAAAAATAGTATACCCTGTTACAATCTGTGTCTCGAAAGCTTCAATTTCTGCCACTAGTGCCCACCTTCCCATTATAAAAGCCTCACTGATACACTTACATTGGAAACTGACTATGTAAACATGTCACACTGTAATTACACTCTCCTGTCAGCAGGGGTGCCAATTTGCTTCAATTTTGAGTCTCTACAGAGTCCACTGCACAGAAGCTCTTGTTTTACAACCTAACCCACTTGAAAACTGCCATGAGGTTTACTGAATTATGATCTTAAGTCAAAGTTGCACATAAAAATAATAAAATATTTCATTATAAGAATTTACTTATGCACATCTGACATGTAGTTTTATTTCCCCTGCATTTTTCTAACCCCAGCTCTGCTAAAGGGCCCATCATGTTGCAATACTGTGAGAAATTGACTAATGTTGCTTAGTCTGCAGACAGCATTCTCAAAAACATACATTCTCAGTCATGTTTTTGAAACTGCTGGTATGTTTTGATTATGTAATGCACACAGCAGGAATTCATTGAGATGTCCAAGTTTCTTAGCATGGCTTTGCTTGCAGTGGGTGTAATGCGGGTGAAAGGCCATTTCAGGGGAGATTGTTATGCTTTGTGACCAGTAAACAGTTTTAAGAGGAAATGGTGGGTTGTGTTGTACTGCCCGCGACTCCAGACAGCTCTTGCTGCTGTGACACTGGAACTACATTGCCCTGAAGATGGCAGCAAAGCACAACTGCCAGAAACTTCCATAAGAAAAGGCAATGATTTTAACTAGGAGATAGTAGGAACTGCCGATGCTGGAATCAGAGATAACACGGTGTGGAGCTGGAGGAACACAGCAGGCCAGGCAGAAAAGCTGACGTTTCGGGTCGGGACCCTTTGAAGGGTCAACTTTCCTGCTCCTCCGATGCTGCCTGGCCTGCTGTGTTCCTCCAGCTCCACAATGATTTTAACTAAGCTCCTGTACATTGTTGTCCTCAGATACATTTTGGTTCTCTGTTCCTGCAGACCTTTGCGATGAGAATATCACAAGGTCGCTCAGATGCATGGCTGGGTGTGGCACCATTAGCTCATTTTGCTTATTCTAATATAATTTAACAAGTGATAACTCTTCAAGATTTTGTAATAAGATAGATAAACACTATACAGGCCATATTTTGGCATACCCCAACACCAAACCCCGACGCACACACATATATAAAACACATACACAGACAAGTTTAAATACAAATGCACACAAGTAGATATGCACATGTACATTTAAACATCTGAACATCTGAACATGTGGACATGCACACACAGGCATATACACACATGTATACATACACATGCATATATACACATGCATATATCTATATATAATTATACTAGAATACACACACATACACATTCAGGGATTGCTGCCTTGCTCCAGATTTAAAAAATACTAACTAATATATAATAATTTAATAACCAATAATACTGCAAGATTTAACAATACAATAGCTAAAACACTATGCAGTCCACACATAGACATACACGCACATACATATAAAACATAGAACCTACCACCATTGTGTAAAAAGCTTGCCTCGTACATCTCCTTTAAATTTTCCCTGTCTCACCTTAAACCTATGCCCCTTAGTAACTGACATTTTCTACCCAGGGAAGAAGACTCCAACTACCCACGCTATCGATTGCACACACAATTTATTAGACGCATACAAACATATGGATACAAGCACATACACATTGACACAAGCGAGTATGCAGACATAGACACATTCACATGTGCACAAGTATACATATACAAGTGCACACATGCATACACAGTCCCGATCACTCAGCACTGTAAGCCAGAAGCAAATAAGCAAAAAAAGGCATTGTTTCAGTATCAATTAAGTTTAGATAATAACCAATCATAAGAGATACTTGTTAGGATCACAATTAGTGTTTATCCTTTGTGTTTTTCTGTTAGGGATGGACGGGCAATGTGCGCAGTATGTGCATATAGATATAAATGTACTTCTCATATATGGGTGCGTACGCACATGTGCCTGTGCATTTGTGAGAAAGATCATGTGCAAAAGAGAAAGGAGTGCAGTGGGTAGGGTGTGTCTGTAGTTACTTTCAACATGAAATTTAAGAGAAGCTTGTCCTTTTCGGGCAGCACGGTGGCTCAGTGGTTAGCAGTGATGCCTTACAGCAGCAAGGACCTAAGTTCAGTTCCAGCATTGGGCACCTGTTTGTGTAAAGTCTGCACATTCTCTCCCTGGGCCAACATGGGTTTTACTCCGGTTTCATCCCACAGTCCAAAAATTGTGCAGGTGGATTGGCCATGCTAAATTGCCCATAGTATCCTGAGATGTGCAGGCTAGGCAAGTTAAGCCCTAGGAAATGCAAGGTTAACAGGAACAAAAACAGAAGTTGCTGGAAAAGCTCAGCAGGTCTGGCAGCATCTGTGAAGAAAAGTCAGAGTTAAGATTTTGGGTCGGGAACCTTTCCTCAGAACTGTCGGAGTGAAGAGCAGAATTTCTTCAAGGTGGGCATGCCTAGAAGACATGTGGCAATGCGTTAAGTACAAAATAAAAACCGAAAGAACCGCGGATTACAGGGGTATGGTGGGGGATGGGATGCTCTTCAGAGAGTTGGTGTGGACTGAATGGCCTGCTTTCACATTGTAGGATTCTATGATTTTCCTGGATCACAATCCATTCTACTTTTGGCTCCTCTTCAGCTCACATGTACCAGGCATTTTTTTAACCAGTAGAGGAAGCAAGACCTGGGGGTCAAATTATCATTGCTTGGTAGACACCAAACTTTTACAATGGCCATGTCATCAAATTTTAAAATGTACTTGAACAAAAGAATAGACCAGAGAAATCCTACTCCCTCTCACATTTTAAAATTAGCTGTTAACCTCATTACCCAACACTATTTCCCATGCTCAAGCAGCATCATAGGAGCAGAGAGGCTGACGTTTCGGGCCTAGACCCTTCATCAGAAAAGGAGGAGGGGAAGGGGGTTTTAAAATAAATAGGGAGAGAGTGGGAGGTGGATAGAAGAGGGATAGAGGAGAGGATAGGTGGAGAGGAAACAAACAGGTCGAAGAGGCGGGGATGGAGCCAGGAAAAGTGAGTGTAGGTAGGGAGTTAGGAAGGGGATAGGTCAGTCCAGGGAGGACGGACAGGTCAAGGGGGCGGGATGAGGTTGGTCGGTAGGAGATGGAGGTGCGGCTTGAGGTGGGAGGAAGGGATAGGTGGGAGGAAGAACAGGTTAGGGAGGCAGGGACGAGCTGGGGTATTCATTTCAAGCCCACCGACTCCCACAGCTACCTAGAATACTCCTCCTCCCACCCACCTTCCTGCAAAAATGCTATCCCCTATTCCCAATTCTTTCGCCTCCGCCGCATCTGCTCCCAGGATGAGGCATTCCACTCCCGTACATCTCAGTTGTCCTCGTTTTTCAAGGACCATAACTTCCCCTCCTCGGTGGTCGAGAACGCCCTCAACCGTGTCTCCCACATCTCCCGCACCTCATCCCTCACACCCCGTCCACGCAATAAAAACCAAAAAAGAATCCCCCTCGTCCTCACGTACCACCCCACCAACCTCCGGATCCAACGCATCATCCTCCGACACTTCCGCCATCTGAAATCTGACCCCACCACCAAAGACATCTTTCCCTCCCTACCTTTATCTGCTTTCCGGAGGGACAACTCTCTCCGTGACTCCCTTGTCCGCTCCACACTCCCCTCCAGCTCCACCACACCCGGCACTTTTCCCTGCAACCGCAGGAAGTGCTACACCTGCCCCCATACCTCCTCCCTCACCCCCATCCCAGGCCCCAAGAAGACTTTCCACATCAAGCAGATGTTCACCTGCACATCTGCCAATGTCGTATACTGCATCCGCTGTACCCGGTGTGGCTTCCTCTACATCGGGGAAACCAAGCGGAGACTCGGGGACCGCTTCGCAGAACACTTACGCTCGGTTCGCAACAAACAACTGCACCTCCCAGTCGCGAACCATTTCAACTCCCCCTCCCATTCCTCAGACGACATGTCCATCCTGGGCCTCCTGCAGTGCCACAACGATGCCACCCGAAGGTTGCAGGAACAGCAACTCATATTCCGCTTGGGAACCCTGCAGCCCAATGGTATCAATGTGGATTTCACAAGTTTCAAAATCTCCCCTCCCCCCACCGCATCCCAAAACCAGTCCAACTCGTCCCTGCCTCCCTAACCTGTTCTTCCTCCCACCTATCCCCTCCTCCCACCTCAAGCCGCACCTCCATCTCCTACCGACCAACCTCATCCCGCCCCCTTGACCTGTCCGTCCTCCCCGGACTGACCTATCCCCTTCCTAACTCCCTACCTACACTCACCTTTCCTGGCCCCATCCCCGCCTCTTCGACCTGTTTGTTTCCTCTCCACCTATCCTCTCCTCTATCCCTCTTCTATCCGCCTCCCACTCTCTCCCTATTTATTTCAAAACTCCCTTCCCCTCCCCCTTTTCTGATGAAGGGTCTAGGCCCGAAACGTCAGCCTCTCTGCTCCTATGATGCTGCTTGGCCTGCTGTGTTCATCCAGCCCTGCACCTTGTTGTCTCGGATTCTCCAGCATCTGCAGTTCCTACTATCTCTGATCCACTATTTTCCATGCTAATGGGATTTATTTTTGCAGAAATCTACTCTCAAACCTCAATGACCAATACATCCCAACATTTGACAACCCAATGTCCCAGATGTAAGCTGTTAACACCCACTGCTTCGGTTCATAGTTAGGTACCAGGCAGCAATAACTAATCCCACTACATGGTCACCAACTCTCCAGGAATTAATAGATAATCTCCAGCACATGACTGTCAGTAATTCAGGAGAAAACCCACAGGCACAATAAAAATTGCACATTTTGATTCTCAAGCACGTTGATGAGGCCTCTTTTGGAGTACGGTGTGCAGTTCTGGTCGCCTTGCTTTAAGAAGGATATTATTAAATTGGAGAGAGTTCAGAAGAGATTTACCAGGATGTTGCCAGAAATGGAGGGTTTGAGTTACAAAAATAGGCTGGGACTTTTTTCACTGGAGGGTAGGTGGCTGAGGGGTGACTTTATCGAGGTTTTTAAATGAGGGACATAGATGAAGTGAATAACAAGGGTCTTTTCCCTAGGGTGGGGGAGTTCAAAACTAGGGGGCACATCTTTAAGGTGAAAGATTTAAAGGGGGCATGAGAGGCAACTTCTTTTACACAGAGAGTGGCTCGTGTTTGAAATGAACTGCCAGAGGAAGTGGTGAATGCTGGTATAGTTACAACGTTTAAAAGACATTTGGAAAACTACATGAATAGGAAAGGTTTGGAGGGATATGGGCCAAACGCAGGCAGGTGGGACTAGTTTAGTTTGGGAACATGGTCAATGTGGACTAGTTGCACCGAAGGGTCTGTTTCCATGCTGAGTGACTCTATGATGAAACCTGCATGGACATGTCCAATTGCAGTCAGACATAACCTGCCGATCATTAGTGTGACTAAGTTTCTAATTAATTGACCATGCTATCTAGCAACGAGGGGAGGCAAGAGCTGGACCATCTACCACGGGCGCTCTCTCTTCCGAAACAGGCATTTGGAAAGCTGGTTCCAGTCAATCCAGGTGCTTACTCCATCCATTTCTTGCAAGGTTCCGTTAAAGACGTCACATTTGAATAGAATCCAGTTTCGCAATCCTCGCAAGTTGTTGCCTGAAATTTTCGGTCACCTAGTCCAACAATGGGAGAGAATGACACCATTACCAATTAACCAGCAACCATCATCACACCTAACTTGCTGGCTTGCTAACTAAAAGGTTTCAAATGGAGCACTGGAGTGAAAGTACCTGTACAAAAGGCCATGAACATCAGAAATCTAAACGGACTCAATAATCCATAGAATCAAACAACCTATTCTGTCGGTACTAGTTCATTGGAAGAATCAGTTCCTCTCCTCTGCTCTGCCCCCATCCCCATGCAATTATTTCATATGAGGTTGTAGACATGCTCGCTGAGCCAATGTATTTGATTGCAGACGTTTCGTCACCGCGCTAGGTAACATCGTCAGTGCGCCTCCAGTGAAGTGTTAATGTTCTGTCCGAAAGTAATACCAACCCCCCCAGCAAACTGAGGCATATAAATAACAAGCGGGATGGAACACCGACGCTTCATCGGAGGTGCACTGATGATGTTACCTAGCAGGGTGGCAAAACGTCTGTAATCAAATACACTGGTTCGGCGAGCAAGTCTACAACCTCATCCCACAACCCGAGCTACAACTCTTCTCATAAACTTTAATTATTTCATTTCCTTGTCAAATCTACAGCCAATTTCCTTTTGGAAGTTACTTCTACTCCCCTGCTCCAGTTCCCATCACCCTGCAATTATTTTATTTCCTTTTCAAGTCTATAGCTAATTTCCTTTTGGAAGAATTAGTTCCACTCCCCTGCCCAGTTCCCATTATCCTACAATTATTTTATTGCCTTTTCAAGTCTATAGCCAATTTCCTTTTGGAAGTTCCAACTGAATCTACTTCCTCCGCCCTTTTCCAGGACATAGCAATTCAACATGTAAGATTAATTCTCCTCAGCTCACCTCTTGTTATTTAGCCATGTATCCTACAACTGTGCACTTGAGCTACTGACTCTCCTGTCAACGAAAACAGCTTCTCCTGACATAAAATATCGAAACCAAAAATTACTTATTCAAAAGATAAATTTACCCAAAGCCTGATACTGATCAAAAAAAAAAATAGGGGTCAAACTTTCTCATTTTATGTCAAAGGGTTTCCGACTTGCAAACTAATCAAAAACACAAGGACTATAGTGAGTGGATGTAGCAGGTACATGTAGGCCTGGCCTGCACTGTTCCTGTAGGCCAAGTGACAGCTGGTATCTATGGCTGAGGTTAGGTAGGCAAGGTAATGGGCAGAGGGGAATCCGTTAAGATTCCCAGTCAGAAAAGGACCAACTGTGATGCTCCCCATTGCTGAACAGCATGCCATCACCCAGGCTTACACTTCTGGTACCTGTGGAGCTGTATCACAAGAGGCAGCATCCTGGAGTAAAGAGAAAGAAGAAATCCAAATGGATGGCCTTGCCTGATAATCTAACCCATGATAACAGGACGAACAAACCTTCTTTCGGATCCCAATGCCGTACTCGCTTAGACATAAACACCGTGTTTCTCCTGGGAATTGATTGTGAAGATCTCCTCCTTAAGCTGGTGAGGCGATCAAGTTGTGAAGTGTGTTAAACGACTGCCAAGGAGATCGGGTTTTAACATTCCCTGGGCCGCACTGGCTGAAAGAGCCTGACTGTTGCCTCTGTTCATGTCGCTCAATAACTGGGGCTGAAGCCTAAGGTGTAGGCCTCACTTCTGTTTGATATCCTGCTCAGTGACAGTATGACGATAAGCATCAGGGATATCCCACTCTCTGGCACATTAAGGTCAACATCACAGGATGTAAAACTAAAACCCGGGACAGTATGGACTTATCAAACGTGCTCTTTCCACAGAGCACGACTCCCCATTAGTAGCTGCCCTGATGGTGCAACCTCTCGAGTTAAATTGTTCCATAACAGCTCCTTAATCCCAAAAGGCCTTCAGCAAAACTGGAGGCCATTTTACCCGATATACTGGCACCTCACCTGGAATTTTGACTCCTTGACCAGGAGGACATGCCGTATCATGCTCACAGATCTCACAGTCTTTATTAGGGCAATGCATCCCTTGTTTACACAGACACTGCACATTTCTCACCCCGTCACCAACTTGCATGATTTCAAAACCACCTAAAAAAAAGACAAGGTAAGTGCAGACATTAGTTCTCCAGCGCAGAACATCTAATCCATCGTCTCTCCCAATTCCCCTCACTTCATCATCAGGCAGCATTCATTTTCCCACGAGAACATTTAAACTGTATCTGTGCTGCTGAGGAAGGGTCTAGGCCAAAAAGTCAGCCTTTCTTCCCCCAAGATGCTGCTTGGCCTGCTGTGTTCATCCAGCTCTGCACCTTGTTGTCTCGGATTCTCCAGCATCTGCAGTTCCTACTATCTCTGTGCTGCTGTACTGGGCAGAGTGAGGGGAAGGAGCACGACACTGTGTCACCTTCACCCGCCAGCAGAAAATTCTCACACTGCCCAAACTCTCCTCCCACAATTACCTCTTTGTGTGCCATGCAGTCATACAGCACAGAAACAGACCCTTTAGCCCAACCAGTCCATGCCGACCATAATCCCAAGCTAAACTAGGCCAACCTGCCTACACTTGGCCCCTATCCCTCCAAGCGTTTCTTATTCATGGACTTATCCGAATGTCTTTTAAACGTTGTAACTGTACCCACACCCACCATTTCATCTGGCCATTCATTCCACACGGGAACCACTGTCTGTAAAAAAAAATTGCTCCTCATGCCTTTTATTAAAATCTTTTTCCTCTCATCTTAAAAATATGCTCTCTAGACTTGAAATACCCCACCCTAAGGAAAAGACACCTGTCATTCACCTTATCTATACCCGTCATGATTTTATAAACCTCAATAAAGTCACCTCTCAGACACCTACAGTCCAGTGATAAAAGTACCAGGCTATCTTTATAACTTAAACCCTCCATTTCCAGCAAAATCCTAGTAAATCTCTTCTGAACCCTCTCCAATGCTATCTGGTGATGTACCACTTATATTATTACCCATTGCCATTTGCACTCACCTCCAATCCACCTACAACGCTCAGCAATCCTGTGGCACTGGCATTTTAAGATTCGGCTTGATTCCCAGACATGACAACAGATCTTAACATCAAATACTTACGGGCATATTGACTTTTAAATAAAACAGATTGTTTTGATGTGTTTTTTTAAGAAGGGACTTACAAGCCAGAGATAGATAAGAATGTAAATCAGTGACTGCCTGGAAGATTGCCGTGTGGATAGAGAAGTGGCGGGGGGTGGTGGGGTGTGGGGGGGCAGAGAGAGAGAAATGTTGCAACAGGAAGCCTGTCAATTTCACAGAACCACTTCTAAGAAAGAGATATAATGCAGAAAGTTGGACCATCCCTCTCTAAGTTGTATGCCCAGATGGTGGACATTGCATGAGTTAATAGAAAGCAATCTAGTGAAAGGCTATATTTCCCCTGGCAGGAATAGACAGGAAAAGGGATTTAAAATTAACTGCACCTCTGAGGGTATGTGTGTGTGCACGTGTGTGTGTGCACGTGTGTGTGTGTGTGTGTGTGTGTGTGTGTGTCCTTATCTGGTGCTGTAGTACTGGTGAGATAATCTGGTGTTTTAATGCTACAAGGTTAAAGTGCACTGTAAATATTACAGCTGAAGACCACATCTGCTTGTCAGGCTTATGCCTGCAGATAAATGGGAAAAGGACAAAGTACTCTCTCTCCCTCCTTTTCTGATTGTTGAAAGCAAGTCACCAGTCAGAGAGTCAAACAGGAACAGGACATCAGCTATCATCAAATCTACAGAATCCCGAATCTCCAAACTAACTGCTCAACTGCCAGAGTCAATGCTATTAGAATTACCAAAACTGAACAGCTATAACATACCATCCTCTCCTCCACAAGGACAAACCAAAGACTGATCTGTGCATCTTTTTAACTGTTACCTTTTCACTCCTCAGTTCTAATCCACGTGTTTGTGTGTTGCATTTATTTTAGCAACTAATAAACTCACTCTCTTCCTTTAACTCAAGTAAGCCTGATTGAATTGAGTCCTTTCAAAAGGTAAAGGTGTTCAGATTGGGAAAGGTATCCACTATAGAAAGAATCCTTTGACGTTAATCTTGCTGCCACCAACACAAAGTGGGGGTTGAATAAAGAAAAGGAAGCAGCTCCTCCCACCTCACCCAGGTTCGAATTGGTGACCCTGACTGGGTGACCAGTCATAACATCCCTCCATTGTCTGCAATAGTGCCGCAAAGAAAACTTTTCCTGAACTATCTGCCTTTGACTCCATCCACCAGAACGGATCATCTGATTTCAAAAATGGCCACTGCCTGCCACAATGAAACCAAATCAAAATGAGCATCACAAGACAAAACTATGGTCAAGACCCACAATCCACCACTCTGTACTGTTGCATGTAGGGAAATTCTTCAAAGTTGTCAAAAACTTCACTCCAAACTGTGGCCCTCAATATAGTGAAACTTGTCAGAGCCCATTTTGGGCAGAGCTCATCCTTAGACTTCGTTGAGTTCCAAGTGTCTTTATTTCATTTTCACCTTCTGCTTTGTAAAAACGCCCCAGGTTATTGATTGCATTTTTTAATACTCGGATGTCAGCAAGAAATATTCTTGCTTGCTGGTCAGAAAGTTGAGCACTTTAACGTGCCTCTGTTGTCGGAGTAATGTGTGGGCCATGCATATCCAGGGACTTTCATTCCCAGAGATAGTAGGAACTGCCGATGCTGGAGAATCTGAGATAACAAGGTGTAGAGCTGGATGAGCACAGCAGGCAGACCCGAAACGTCAGCCTTCCTGCTCCTCTGATGCTGCTTGGCCTGCTGTGTTCATCCAGCTCTACACCTTGTTATCTAACTTTCATTCCCAGTTTGTGTTGATAGCTATCTGGTGAAATGGTAGAAAGGTGAAGGAAATAAAGATCTATATTTAGACTAGAGCCAACAAAAAGCACAGGGAGGCTAAGGTGGGAGCGGGGAAAGGCAACATTACAGAGGTGGAAGTAAACAGTCCTGATGTAAAAGCTAAGTTACAAAGGTCAGAAAGTTCTCGATTCAGTTCCTGCTTTTTGCTGAATTTACGGATCTTGTTAGGGGGCTAACAAAGGTTTCTGTTCATCACAGGTTCATGACCCCTGCTGGATATGAACAAAGAAAATGATAATTTGTAATTACAAAAAGTTTTACACAGCCGCAAAACATCCCACAGTGCTCTAAAACAAGCTTAGGACTTCTAAAGCATTTTCACTACAGTAATGTAGGCATCACAGCAGCCAATTTGCAAACAGCAAGCTCCCACCAACAAGAAAAGGGATAATGACCATCTGTTTGGCTGAGGAATAAAGGCTGACAGGTGAACCCTCTCCATGGAAAAAAAGTTTGACCTGTAGGTCCCTTCATCAGAACAAAAGCAGGATAGAAACACAGGGGTTAGGAAATGAGCGAGAGGAGAGGGAGTGAAGAACAAAAGAGAACATTGAAGATTGAGGACAGAGGGCAGCAGAGACTAAATGACAAAAGGGTTTGCAGTAAGGGAAAGAAACGTAGGATGCATTCAAGTGAGATGCAAATGGCTGTTAAAGTGTAATGTAACAGAATAATAAAAGAAATGAGAAAAACACACATTGTGCGGCAAAAAGAAAAGTAAGCACCGAGATAACCCTCCAGACCGGGGCAGATCTCCGCCTCAGTTTCAAGGATTGAACCTGGGAAAAGGTTCCTGGTCATCACAGAGCTCCACGTCACCTCTTGCAAGAAACCCACGTTTGCCGACAGAAACGGACTTTAAACAAATGGAGACAACAAGGTGCAGGGCTGGATGAACACAGCAGGCCAAGCAGCATCATAGGAGCAGAAAGGCTGACGTTCTGCAGTTCCTACTATCTTTAAACATATGGAGTCCACTTTCACACAAGCTGTGTGGGTGACCTCCCCCGAGACAGACCAACACGCTGTCAGCCCCATTCTCCATGTTAAAGGGGCAAGTGAGAGTACAGGCTGGTGGGGATTTCCACCTGCAATTGTTTGAATGCTGAAATGAAACTCCCAATCACTCTGCACAAAACATCATTCCACGTAAAGGCTTGCTGGAAGGTGATGAGTGACACACTACAACGAGAGATTTGCTGACAGCGAGGTCTCAAACCCACTGCATCCACTGACGACCTGTTCCACTCTGGCCTGACAGAGTGCATTTTCTCCCTCTACATCAAAAAGCGAATCCCCAGAAGTGAACAAGAATGTAATGAGGGCTTCTGTCGATTACAGGAAAGAGCGAAGCTCATTATCACTCAAGCCCTAACAGAATTGTTCCTTCAGCCCATCAGTTACAAGCCTGAAGAACTGGTAGCAGCTGGTTCCTGCTGACAGGCCTTTGAAGAACAGTGGGATAGGGTGCCTGTGTGCCTCATAAGGTGAGTGCACATATGCCCAGTGTTGTACAGCACAAACCAATGGCTAGCATTGTTAAAATTGCCCCAATTCACCTTGCTGAAATAGCAGGTCACTGTGCAGATATAACAGTGCTCCCTGTGGCTAAAGCTGACAACTCGATTATTTCCTGTTCAAGGCTAGGGCTGTCACACACCGAACCCAACCTTCCTAGTTAATGTTAGCAATTCTCACCCAACACATTTTGCACTGAGGAGAAGGGTACGGTCAACGTTCTCACACACTGTAATCCGTCAGGTATATCCACTCCCATTGGAGGTACCCAGAGCCAAGGGGGCGCCGCACTGTCGGAGGGTCAGTGCTGAGGGGGCGCCGCACTGTCGGAGGGTCAGTGCTGAGGGGGCGCCACACTGTCAGAGGGTTAGTAGTGAGGGAGCACCGCACCGTTGGAGGGTCAGTACTGAGGGAGAGCTGCACTGTCTGAAGGTCAGTACTGAGGGAGCGCCGCACTGTCGGAGGGTCAGTACTGAGGGAGAGCCGCACTGTCGGAGGGTCAGTGCTGAGGGAGCGCCGCACTGTCGGAGGGTCAGTGCTAAGGGAGTGCCGCACTGTCAAAGGGTTAGTAGTGAGGGAGAGCTGCACTGTCTGAAGGTCAGTACTGAGGGAGCGCCGCACTGTCTTCAGTCATTATTGCATTGCCAGTTGTGGCATTTCATTTGTAGTCAATTTCAACATTACAATTGTGACTACATTCCAAAAGTACTCCAGTGGCTGTGAAGGGTTTTGGGACAACATAAGGTCACGACAGAGTCTATAAAATTGCAAGTCTCTGCCTTACCATTATACCCTCCCAATTCCAGAAGTATCAATTCTCCATCCTGCTTATGTTGACAATCCCCTTCTCTGGTCTGTGTCAACCAAATCCAACACTTTCAGGTCAGTTGCTGGTATACATAGTCAGCTGATGGGCAGATTGGCAATTCCAGTCACAGAAACTCTCCTGGCCAGCACATAGAGTGCAAATGGCAGAGGAGAAAAGATTATGGTCGCAGTGAACAAAGAACAACACAGCACAGGAACAGGCTCTTCAGCCCTCCAAGCCTGTGCCGACACATTTTGCCCTTCCATACTAAAACTGTCTTCACTTACAGGATCTGTATCCCTCTATTCCCTTCCTATTCATGTACTCGTTCAGGTGCTTCCTGAATTCTGCTGTTGTGTCTGCGTCCGTCACCTCCTCTGGCAGCGTGTTCTAGGCACTCACCACCCTTTGTGTGAAAAATTTGCCTCATACGTCTCTTTTAAACTTCCCCCCTTGCACCTTGAACAGGTGTCCCCTAGTAATTGACCCCTCTACCCTGGGAAAAAGCCTCATAATTTCCACTCTATCCATGCCATTCACAATCTTATAAACTTTTATCAGGTTGCCCCTCAACCTCCTGTGTTCCAGTGAAAACAAACCCAGTCAAACCCTTTCTTCATAGCTAAAATCCTCCATACCAGGCAACATCCTGGTAAACCTTTCCTGTACCCTCTCTAAAGCATCCACATCCTTCAGGTAGTGTGGTGACCAGAACTGTATGCAATATTCCAAGTGTGGTCTAACTCAAGCTCTATAAAGCTGCAGCATAACTTGTCTATCTTATACTCAATGCCCCTCCCAATGAAGGCAAGCATGCCATAGGCCTTTTTTACTACCTTATCTACCTACACTGCCACTTTCAGTGATCTGTGTACCTGTACACCCAGATCCCTCTGCGGATCAATACTCCTAAAAGGTTCTGCCATTCACTGTATAATTTCCACCTGTACTTGACCTTCCAAAATGTATCGTCTCACATTTGTCTGAATAAAACTCCATCTGCCATTTTTCTGCCCTTATCTATATCCTGCCGTATCCACTGACAATCCACCTCACTGTCTGCAACTCCACCAATCTTTGTATCGTCCACAAACTTACTAATTAGACCAGCCATGTTTTTCTCCAAATTATTTATGTAGATCATGAACAGAGGTCCCAGCGCTGATCCCTGAGGAACACCACTAGTCACAACCCTCCATTCCAAAAAGCATCCATCCACTGCTACCTTCTGTCTCTCTGGTGAGGGGCTGGGAGTCAGCATGGGATCAGGAGATGGCGAGGGGCAAGGCGACGGTGAGGGGGTGGCAGTGGATAGTGATGGGGGTGCAAGTGGGAGTTCAGGTGCAGTATTAAAATACAGAGTAGCCCTGAAGGATAAAGTGCCCAATGATAGTGGTGATAAGAATAGACTCTTGATGAGGAGCATTGCAAGGGGTGTGTTTGGGTGTTGGAGCCTGAGTGACACAGAAGTGTGTGGAGAGAAGGGCTGATAAGTAACACAGTGGACCAGCAGAGCTGGGAATCACATGAGGAATGCAGCCACAAGTCGAAGTAAGGAATAGCATTGGGAACCAGATCAGTTTCAATCCAGCAATTCCAGTTCTGAAGAAGTGGCATATCGGCCTCAACTGTTTCTCTTTCCACAGATGCTGCCAGATCTGCTGAGTTTCTCCAGCACCTTCTGTTTTACCTCAGACCTCAAGCATCAGTGGAACTTTGCTCCATTAACAATATTTTTGTTTTATTTTGTCTTTTGTCATCAGTGTAGAATAATCTCGCAGGAGGCCCCCTACCTCCTGGAGAAAGCAAGAAACTGTAGCCCACATTGGTTCGAGGTGAATTGAAGAGCTGAGGAACTGTGTTCGAGGCCTCTGCTCCCCGAGCATCTGCACCCGACTTACCACACTGAAAAAAACACATTCACTAAAAACCAACACCAATGCAGCACATCTGTACTCCCACCTCAATGTGATATACCACATCCTGTGACAGTCAATTTTAGAAGCAGCATTTGAGTTACTAACAGTCATCAGGGTGATTCTGATAGTCAGTGATTCCCTCACTCTCCACATGACTTTCCATTTGTAAGACTCTTCTCCCACAGATACTGCTCGAGATCCAGTAATGGCAGCTGGCTTCTATCCAGCACCCTTCGCCACCTCAGGATGTCCTCACAGGCACACTGTACAGCCAGCAAAGTGCTTTCAAAGTCCTGTCATGGCTGTAATGCAGGAAACGTGGCAGTCAATTTGTGCACGGTGAGATCCCACAAGACCGCAACGCGATCATGGCCAGGTCATCTGTTCCACTGATGTTGCTTGTCGAGGCAAATGTTGGCCAAACGAAACGTAGGAAATAGGAGTCGGCGTTGGCTCTGAGCCTGATCCACCATTCAATAGAATCGTGGCTGATTGTCCAACTCAGTCCCCTGTTCCTGCTTTCTCGCCACACCCTTTGATCCCTTAAGAACCATAACTAACTCCTTCTTGAAGACATTCAACTGCTTTCCAGGGAAGACAATTCCACAGGCTCAGCACACTGTGGGTGAAGAAATTTCTCCTCATTTCAGTCCAAAATGGCCTACCCAGTATCCATAGGCTGTGATGCTGGTTCAGGTGAGAACTCCCTTTCTCTTTAGTGAAATAGTGTCATGAGATTGATACAATCTACTTGGGAAAACAGATGAGGCCTCAGTTTATAATATCCAATCCAAAAGACAGCACTGCAGCAATCCCTGTACTACGCTGAGTTTGTAGCCTGGATTCTATGCCCACGGCTCTGGAGTGGGACTTGAACTTAGAGTTTTCTGATCAAACAGCTATCCACTGAACCACAGCTCATGGCTGCCCCGAGAGTTGAGACAGGAGGAGTTCAGGGGAAGCCAGACTTAAACAGATAACTGAAGCGGAGGAAACGCTAAAGGAGAATCGATATAAGGATGGGAGACAGGGGGAAAATTGACGACAAGTTTATTTGAGAAAAATAAAAGTACCTTTTGAATCACAAACTGTGTGTGGTTGGCAATGATCCTCCATGGTCCAGACAGGTTGGTAGAAGCCTCTCTGGCAAGGTTCACAACTCGAGTATTTGTTCGAATTACATTTCGCCGCCAAGAACGAACCTGCAAAATATAAAACACCCGCCTTCAAACCACCCAAAAGGTTTAACAATCAACCTGCTCCGCAATATCTATTTTGGAGTTTGGCTCAATCCCATAACTCTCTATTCCTGTATAACAATAATAACCTTTGCAAACAAATAAAAAATCTGTCTCTCTTATTAAGGGTACCTGCTTCTTTGCCAATTGCCATTTTAGTTCTGTTCTCCCCCACCTCTTTTTATCACTATCAATTCCTCCCTCGTTGTTCCTGCTCTAGTTTATTTCCCAATCTCAGGCAGAAAGCATACGGGTGAGCTAAATCAGGGCCAATAATGAGAATCCACAGCCTGGCATTACCTCCATACAGGATCACTCCTCCAGGAACTCACTGCCATTCCTGAAGGATTGGAGGCCTGTGACCAGCGGTGTGACACAAGGACCAGTGCTGTGCCCACAGTTTTTCATCATTTACACAAACGATTTGGATGTGAATATACGAGGTATGGTTACTAGATTTGCTGATGACACCAAAATTGATGGTGTAATGGATAGTGAAGTCAGTTACCTCAGAGTACAAAGGGACCTTCATCAGATGTGCTAATGGGCTGAGGAGTGGTAAATGGAGTTTAATTTAGATAAATATGAGGTGTTGCATTTTAGAAAGGTAAATCAGGCCAGGACTTAACGGTAGGGTACTGGGGAATGTTGCTGAATAAAGAGACCTTGGAGTGCAGGTTCATAGTTCCTTGAAAATAAAGTTGCAGGTAGACAGGATAGCAAAGAAGGTGTTTGGCACGCTTGCCTTTATCGGTCAGGGCTTTGAGTATAAGAGTTGGGAGGTCATGTTGCGGCTGTACAGGACATTGGTTAGGGCTCTTTTGGAATACTGCGTTCAATTCTGGTCTCCCTGCTGCAGGAAAGATGTTGTGAAACTTGAAAGGGTTCAGAAAAGATTTACAAGGATGTTGCCAAGGTTGGAGGGTTTGAGCTATACAGAAAGGCTGAATAGGCTGGGGCTATTTTCTCTGGAGTGTTTGAGGCTGAGGGGTGACCTTATAAAGGTTTATAAAATCATGAGGGGCATGGAAAGGATGAATAGACAAGGTCTTTTTCCCAGGGTAGTGGAGCCCAAAGCTAGACGGCATAGGTTTAAGGTGAGAGGGGAAAGATTTAAAAGGACCTAAGGGGCAACATTTCACACAGAGGGTGGTGCATGTATGGAATAAGCTGCCAGAGGAAGTGGTGGAGGCTGGTACACTTACAACACTTAAAAAGCCATCAGGATGGGCACATGAATAGGAATGGTTTAGAGGGATATGGGCCATATGCTGGCAAATGGGAATGGATTAATTTAGGATATCTGTTCAGCATGGACAAGTTGGACTGAAGGATTTGTTTCCTTGCTGTACATCTCCGTGACTCGATAACTGCACGATACTCACCAATGTATTTAGTCACCTTTACAAAAAACTCAATTAAATTAGTCAAGATAGGATCTGCCTGGAACAAATTCACATTGATCAAGGATAGTCAATCTGTCCAAGTATTAATTAATCCTGTGCTTCAGAAATTTTTCCAATAATTTCCCAAACACTAACGTCAGAGTAACTAGAATGTAATTCCCTGACCAAAGCCTTTCTTGAACAAAGGAACACCATGAGCTATCCTCCTGTCATCTGGCATTTTGCCTATGACCAGCAAAGTATTAAATATCTCCACTAGGGCCCCAGTAATCTCCTCCCTTACCTCCCAAAGCAGCCTGAGATATATCTCATCAGGCGCTAGGGATTTACATACCTTTATGCCAATAAAACATCTAATATCTCTGCCTTATAATCGCAACATGTTCCAGAAGGTCACCTTACTTCTTACTCTAACGTACTTATAAAAAGCCTTGGAGTTTTCCTTTATCCCACCTGACAAAGATTTTGTGGCCCCTTTTAGACCTCCTAATTTCCCTTTTAAGCAACCTCCTACATTCTCCATACTTTTAAAGGGCCTCCCTGTTTTACAATCAATAACTTCCTTCTTTTTCTTCATCAAAATTACAAATATCCCTTGACATCCAGGATTGCCTGGACTTGCTGCCCTTGCCCTTCACTAGAGAAATACGCTGGCCCTCAATTCTCACCATACTACTTTCCAAATGTACACTTATCTGCAAGTACATGCTCCCAATCTACGTTTGCCAGATCCTATCTAATTGTAATGAAATTGGCTTTCTCCAAATTTAGACATTTAACTCCACCACTATCCATAATGACTCTGAAACTTACACAGTTATTGGTCACTATCCCCAAAATGCTTGCCTACTGAAACTTCAACCACTTGATCGCCTTCATTATCTCGGATTAAGTCTAGCATTGCCCCACTTCTAGTGGGACTATCTATGCACTGGCTCAAAAAGCAATCCTGGATACACATTTAAAAATTCCACTCTGTCTAATCCCTTCACGCTAAAGTGATCCCAGTTAATGTTAGGATTACAAATATCACCCTGTTTCTCCCATACCTTTCTGGTGATTTGCCTATATATCTGCTCCTCTATCTCCTGTGACTGTTGGGAAGCCTTTAGTATAATCCCAGCAAAGTGATCACCCCTTTGCTTATTTCCAATGTCTATCCAGAAGGCCTCATTTGAAGGATGTTTTCCCTCATTACAGCAGTGATGATTTCCTTTATCAATAATGTAATGCACCCATCTCTCTTACATCACCCCCTATCATGCCTGAAACATCTAAACCCTGGAATATAGAGCTGACAGCCCTGTCCTTCCTTCAACAATATCTCAGTAACTGCACTAATATGATAGTCCCACATAGTGATCAATGCCCTAAGCTCCCCCACCTCACCAGTCAAGCTTCTTGCGTTCAAATACACACACTTTACCTTTCTGGCCCTTACGTGTGCCTTATCCAGGCCAGTGTCTTCCCCACCTACTGGACTGTCCTAGCACACCTTCAATATCTGATTGGACCTTGCTCCCACCTTTACATCTACTCTGTGCCCCAACTGCACCCCTCCATCCCCCCAAGTGCCAGATTAGTTTAAAACCTCCACATTAGCATGAGTAAACCTCCCTTTCCAAATTCTTTGTCTGTAAGTACATTGTGGCATGAGGCAGGACAACTTGAGAAGGCTGTTAAAACAAGCCTTTGGGATTACTGGAGTAGGAAATTTGATGTTTTGGTCGGGACCCCGTTTCTGAAGAAGGGTCCAGACCCAAAACGTCAGCTTTCCTGCTCCTCTGATGCTGCCTGGCCTGCTGTGTTCCTCCAGCTCCACACTGTTATCTCAGACTCCAGCATCGGCAGTTCTTACTACTCCTTTGGGATTATTGCTTTTTTTTTTAAGAAAGGAGTAATGCACAAAAATAAGCAAGTTATCATAAACATCTATAAAGCAGCCAGCTGAAGAATTGCTCCCAACATTGGGGCGCAGTAGAAAGGATGTCAGCTCATCAGTTATGTGGACAGTGTAGCAGAGAAGCTTATGAAGAGATTTGATAGAGATGATCAAAATCACAAATGGTTTTTAATCAGCGATTGTTTCTAGCATCAGCAGTGAGTAACCAGAGACCACAAATTTAATGTGAGTGACAAAAAGAATCAAAGGCTGCCAACAGAAACACTTTTACTAGTGAGATAACACAGTGTGGAGCTGGAGGAACACAGCAGGCGAGGCAGCAGAGAAGCAGGAAAGCTGACGTTTCGGGTCGGAACCCTTCTTCAGAAATTTACAAGTGAGTTGTGACTGGGACTACAATGAGTGAGAAGTTGGCAGAAAGGCGTTTAACAAAGAAGGAAATAAATGCTTTAAGTGAAATTATATATTAAGAAAAACAGGTCTTTGTGAAAAAAAAAACAAGCAGCAGAGTGGGGTAAACTGAATATCCACCCGAAACACAGTGAGCCAAATAGCCTCTTTTTTTCCACACTATCATTTTATAATTTTGTAAACATTCAGCTCATAACGTATCAAATGAACTGGCTCCACTCAATACACATTTGAGAAAATGCTCCTGTCAGTGTCTTGGTTTAAGTCTAAGATGACTCAAGTATTTGATGGGGTAGCTAGATCAAAACTACTTTCAAGAAAGAGGTGGCACTATCGTGAAGGTGGAGATAACAGGAAGTACCTCAACACCAAGTGTATACAGTCGTGAAAACCAAACTCATTTCCACAGAGAGAGAAAGAAGAGAGGGTGTTGTTTGAGAGAGACAGAGACAGAAAGAGAGAGAGAGAGAGAAGGAGAAACAGAGAGAGAGAAGCAAGAGAGAGAGAAGAAAGAGAAAGGGGGGGTAGGGAGAGAGAGAGAGAGAGACGGAAAGAAAGAGAGAGAGAGGAAAGAGAAAGGAGGAGAGAGAGAGAATCACCAGAGATAGTAACCGACACCTTTAGGGGAGAGAGAGAGAGAGAGAACTGTGTGCTTCTGAAACATCATGAGAGAGAATGGGGACAGCAGCTGCATAAAGAGAGGAGCAGACCTGCATGAAAAAGTGGCAGGAAATGAAAATAAAACAGTGGTAGACAGCCCCATCAACCCCAGTGACACAGTGTAACATCGCAGGTAAACAAGTAACTGATAGGTATTTCTTCTGTATCTCATTTCATCGGCCAGGTGGTTTAAATCAGGAGATATTATTGCAGCTGAACAGTACAACAGAGAAATTAATTTTTAAACCATTTACCATCCAATTTAATTCACAAAAAATAACAGAAGTAGGTGGGTAGGTGAGACATTGCAACTGCAGTATGTGGGAGGTGGTAGATCCACAATGACCAAACCTGCAGCAAGTGTTGGCTGTTCAGGAAACTTCAGTTCTGAGTTATGAGCTGGAGTCCAAGCTACAAATACTATGGAGTGAAGAGCTACCAGGATATCGCTTCAAAGGGCAATCACAGCCTTTAGATTAATTACATCAAATCTGGTGCATGGTCAGGGGCTGGAGGGTGTGACTGTGAGTGAGACAGGTGTGGGAATGCAGAATTTAGCTTTGGAGGGTGTGGATTCCTGAGAGGAGGAATGAACTGTCCAAAGCAATATGATCCAGAGCACATTCAAATGGGGGGATAAAAGAGAAATGTAGCAGTAAGTGGGGCTATCACAATTAGGGTAAAAGATACTTCTCTGCAGCAAAGGCAGAGAGTCCTGATGCTGTGTTGCCAACCTGGTGCCAAGATCAAAAATACTCTTCTGGGCTGGAGGGGAAATTGCCATGGGAGGTGAAGGATCCAGTTGTCGTGGTCCATGTAAGACAACAATGACAAGCGTTGGGCTGGAAATGATGCCCTGCCGAGGGATTGTGAACAGCTCAGAGCTAAATTAGAAAGCAAAACCACAAAGGTAATCATCACTGGATTACTACCTGAATCACATGTACGTTGGTCGATAAGATTAGAAAGATAAATGCTTGCCTCAAAGATTCAGGTGGGAGAATGTGTTCCGACTCATGAGATACTGACACCCGTACTAGGAAAAGTGAGAGAGCTTCCAATAGGGCGGCCATGTTGAGGCCAGCATCCTTGGTAATCACATAACTAGGGTTGTAGGCAGTGTTTTTAACTAATTATTGGGTGGTGTGTGGGGAGGGGGGTGTTCAATTCTAGGAAAGTCTTTAAAAAAAAAGACAGCAGAGATGCAGATTAGTAAAGAAGCAAATGATAAATAAAGGGTGAAAGAAGCTATGGAAAATATATGCAGTGGAGTGCAGCAGAAATCAGAACCAGAGAGAGTAATAACGGTAAGGAGTTAAAGCTTAGGGCTCTTTTTCTGAAAGTGCAGAGCATTTGTAACAAGATAAAGGAGTTGATGGCACAAATAAGTAAAAACGACTATTACGGGCAGGTGGTTGCAAGGTGACCAGGACCGGGAATTTAATACTGCATTCCTGGGATGGCAGGACTGATGTATGAAGAGAGGCTGGATTGTTTAGCACTACAATCACTAGAGTTCAGAAGAATGTGAGGATTATTTCATAGCAACCTATAACATTGTAACAGGACAAGTCAGGGTAAAAACAGGAAGGATGTTCCTGAGGGCTGGAGCAGTTCCAGAACTGCAGCCACAGTCTAAAAAAAAATGGAGTAGGCCATTCAGGACTGGGATGAGGAGAAATTTCTTCACCCAGAGAGCAGTGATCCTGTGGAATTCTCGGCCACAGAAAGCAATTCAGTTATGTCTTTACACACCTTTGGATGGGCGTTGAACCAGGGTCCCCTGGATGCTCATATTTTTCCCATTCCAGATGTCAGGCTAAATGCCCTCTAATTCCCTGTTTTCTTTCTAGCTTTTTATTTAAGCAGTGGTGTTACATTAGTTGCCCTCCAATCCACATGAACTTTTCCAGAGTCAATAGAACCTTGAAAGCTGACCATCCATGATTTCCAGGACCTGTTCCTTAAGTATTCTGGAATGTAGATTATCAGATCCTGGGGAGTTATCAGTCTATGATCCCATCAATTTCCCCAACACTATTCTCCTACTAATACTGATTTCCTTCAGTTCCTCTCCATCACTAGACCCTTTGTTCCCCAACATTTCGGGACATTATTTGGGTCCATTATGGAAACAGAATTGAATTGTATATTGAATTGGTCTGCCATTTCTTTGTTCCCCATTATAATGTGCACTGTTTCTGACTGTAAGGGGCCTACAATTATCTTCACTAATCTTTTTCTCTTCACATATTTAAACAATCTTTTACAATGCTCTCCACAAGCTTATTTCCCATACTCTATTTTTCACCTCTTAATCAATCCCTTTGTCCTTCTTAGCTAAAATCTAAACTGCTCCGTGGCGAGCCTGTGGAATTCTCTGCCACAGAAAGTGTCTCAGGATAAAACAGTGAATGTTTTCAAGAGTTTGTTAGCTACAGTTCTTAGGGCTAAAGGGATCAAAGGGTATGGGAAGAAAATGGGAACAGAGGACTCAGTTAGACATAAAGTCATGATCATAATGAATGGTGGAGCAGGCTCGAAGAGATGAGAGCGCCTCATTGCTATGTTTTACACAACCAACCAGAGCTGACATGGTTTTAAGAAAGGGAAGTCATGTCAAATAAATTTGCCAGAATTCTTTAGTCATAACAAGTCGAATCAATAAAGTTTAACTGGTGGGTATAATGTATATGGATTTCCAGATGGCATTCAGTAAGGTACCACATAAGAGGTTATTGCACAAGATACAAACTCATGGTATTGGATGTAAAGTATTGGAATAAATCAAGGATTGGTTAACATACAGAATTCAGAACCACTGACTTTTTTCAGGTTGGAAAGACATAACAAGGATCCATCCTGGACCCTCAATTGTTTCCCATCTACCTTTAAAAAAAAATTTGGATGAGCTTTCCTTGAGATATCATAACGTTCAGGAATGTGAGACAAGTTCAGCAAAATGGGATTATATTGATTAGCTGACAATACAAAAATAGGTGATACAAGAGTATTCATGTGGATATAAAGGAATCTGTAAAGGGGTTTTACATGGGTTTGGTAAGTGTGTGAAAAGGAGGCAGTTGGGATTTAATGTAGGCAGTGTGAGGTCCTGCACTTTGGTAAGACAAATCAAAAGGCAGACTATCATTTAAAATTGTAGCACAGAGGGATCTGGGCAGTCTTGTGCATGAAACATAAAAGGTTAGCATGCAAAAGAAGCAAGTATTGAGACAGCAAATGGAATTTTGGCCTTTATTTCTAAGGGGCTGAAGTTTAACAACAGGGAAGTCTTGCTACAACTGTACAGGGTGTTGGCAAGGCTGCACCTGGAGTGTCTTTTACAGTTTTAGTCCCCTTATTTAAGAAAGAACGTACTAGCATTAGAGGCAGTTTACTAGATTCACTTGGCTGATCGCCAGGATGAAAGGGTTGTCTAATCAATAACAGCTAAATACGATAGGCCTTTATTTATGAGAGTTTAGTAGAATAAGGGGTGATCAAAATATGCAGGACCCTGAAGGGGTTTGACAGGTTGGATATTGAGAAGATGTTTCCACTAGTTATACAGGGTCTCTTAGTCTGAAGAAGGACATGCTCGCTATTGAGGGAGTCCAGCGAAGGTTCACCAGACTGATTCCCGGGATGGCAGCGCTGACATATGAAGATAGACTGGATCGGCTAGACTTGTACTCACTGGAAGTTTGAAGAACGCAGTTGGGGGGGATTCTCATAGAAACATATAAAATCCTGCTGGGACTGGACATGCTAGACCGGGAAGAATGTTCTCAATGTTGGGGAAGTCCAGAACTAGGGGTCACAGTCTAAGAATAATGGGTAAGCCATTCAGGATGGAGATGAAGAAGAATTTCTTCACTCAGAGTTGTGAACCTGTAGAATTGTCTGCCACAGAAAGCTGTTGGGGCCAATTCACTACATATATTCAACAGGGAGCTGACATGGCCCTTCCAGGTAAGGGGGTCAAGGGGTGTGGAAAGAAAATGGGAGTGGAATCCTGAAATTGCTCGATCAGCCATAATCGTATCAAATGGTGGTACTGGCTCGAAGGGCCGAATGGCCTACTCCTGCACATATTTTCTGTTTCTATGTTTAGTGGGGGATATTTCAAACTAGAGGCTATAGTCACAGCAGAAGGGGACGACACTCATTCGAAACTGAGATGTGAAGGAATTTCTTCTCCCAGGGGACAGTGAATATCTGGAATTATTAACTCCAGAGAGTTGTGGAGATTAGATCACTGAAAGTATTTAAACAGGAGATAGATAGATTTTTGAAATACAGACTTATTGAGGTCTACAATGAGCTGGTAAAAAGTTCAGAAGTAGGGATGTCTTACCACAGTTACACAGGGCCTCAGTGAGATCACTCCTGGATAACATGTACAGTTTTGGTCTCCCTACCTACGAGACGAAGTACTTACCATAGAGGGACTGCAGCAAAGGTTCACGAGGCTGGCTGGAATATCCTATGAGGAGAGATTGGTTCAACTGAGTCTGTACTCACTAGACTTTGGAAGGATGAGAGGAGATCGGATTGAAAAAATATAACATTATAATAGGGCTGGACAGACTAGGTGCAGAGGGAGTGTTTTCCCTGGTTGGGGAGTTTAGAGCCAGAGGACGCAGTTTCAGGATAGATGATAGGCCATTTATGATTGGGATGAGGAAACATTTCTTCACTCTGAGGGTAGTGAACCTGTGGAATTCTCTGTGGAGGCCAAGTCACTGAATGTATACAATAAATAGAGAAGTCTTTTTCTTTTAAGACTTTAAAGGCATCAAAGATTACGGGGGAAAAGTGGGAACATGATCGTACTGAAAGGTGCAGCAGGCTTGAAAGGCCAAATGGCCCTACTGCTGCCCCTAGTTTCTACAGAAGTGGAGTGGAAGCCTGCAGCTGTGATCTTATTGAATACAGGGGGCAGGCTTGAGGGATCAAACGGTTTAGGCCTGCTCCTGGCTTCTCTGTTCTTATGTAACAAAACAAAAATGCTACTGAGGCTGAAAGCCAGATTTTCAGCTCCCGATGGAGGTGGGAATGAGAAAAACATGTTAAGATTTTTGACTGCAAATTTCTATTGGCAGCGCCGTCCTGATCTCAAGCTGTTTCTCTGTGGCCTTCTCATAGGTCAGGAAGTGCAAAACATGCGCACACGTCATCCACAGTCAGAACGCCGTTGTGAAGACCATAAGAAATTTCAATTCCCTTCCTCACATTATTTCCACGTGCTAGAAGAATTAAATAAACATGCCAGATCTGAGTGTGCATGACCACTGAGGGAAACCTGCTCTGGAGTCTGAAACATTCTGACAGGAAGTGGTAAATGGTTTAACATCTTCAAATGTCACCTAAGCTGCTGCATTTTAATGTGGATCTGTTTTTAATGCAAGGATTCATCATAGCACTCTGTCCTGCAAACACAAATTGACCATTGTAGTGAGCAAGTCTTGACATGCATTTCTGTACTTGTCCCAATGGAGAAAGCACACTGAAAACTGAAGATATGCCAGCAAACTCTTGTGTCATGTATGCCATTTTATTCAAGAGGACATTGGATGATTATTTAAATAGAAACAATGTGCTATGACATGGGGATAAGGAAAGAGAATGGCACTAAGCCAAGATGCTCATTTGGAGAGCTGGTACAAACACAATTGACCGAATGGTCTCCTTCTACGCTGCATCACTGTTGTATACCTATTATTCTGTGTTGGACTGATACACAAATGTCCACTGATCTTTAGTGTTGATAAAATATATTCCTGCAGTTTAACAATAGAACAAGCTAAGCACCTACTACACTCCATTGATTCATGGGAAATCCACTTCAAAGTGGAAATGAAGCATCATTTGCAGCTTTTAAAAAATGCCATCTAGGGTTTCAACTTCAACAGATTGCATTACTGACATGTTCCAGGGTTAGCTGAGGGTATTAGGAACGCTTAACTGAGTCATAGAGTCACACAATATGGAAACCGCCCCTTCGGTCCAAAGAGTTCATGCTAACCATAATCCCAAACTAAATTAATCCCACCACTGCACTTGGCCCATATCTCTCCAAACCTTTCCTATTCATGTACCTATCTAAATGTCTTTTAAACATTGTAACTATACCTGCATCCACCACTTCCTCTGGAAGTTCATTCCACACACGGACCACTCTGTGTAAAAAAACTGCCCCTCATTTCTTTTTAAAATCTTTCTCCTCTCACCTTAAAAGTATTTCCCCTAGTCTTGAAATCCCTCACCCTCGGGAAAAGATGGCTGCCATTTACCTTATCTATATCGCTCATGATTTTCTAAACCTCTAAAATGTCACAACTCAACCTCCTACACGCCAGTGAGAAAAAGTTCCAGCCTATCCAGTCTCTCCTTATAACTCAAACCTCCATTCCCGGCAACATCCTGGCAAATCTCTTCTGAACCCTCTTCAGCTTATTAATGCCTTTGATAATAAAGTCTGGAGGGATCTAGAACCACTTATCCCATATTGGGGCTGTGTTTACATTTGATTGATGGTTTAATAGGTTACATATCTTTGATACTGTATGTTTTACAACAGATTAACAACTTTACAATCCTCTGTACTCTCCCTACAAATACAATCACAGAGTCATTAGCAGGAAACTGGTTTAAAAAACCAACTGAGAACAAGAAAAACACTGGAAAACATCTAGTGGGTCACTCGGCCTTTGAGGTATATCAAGAATATTTTGTCAATACTTTTATCAAACAAAACACTCTCGTTGCGAATGAAACTTCACTTCTCAGTTTCAACCTATCTTTCTTCTTCAATTGGTACAGATAAACACTACAGGTTTTTTCTAGTATTTTCCATACTTATATTAAGAAAATGTTTTGTTTTTGTCAGTAACTCCCTTATCCCTCCCTATTTAACCTCCACCCACTTGTACTCACCAGGACCACATTTGAAACAGCACTTGCCACCCTCGAAATACTGGGTCTTGTCATCACAGTCACTGGAGGAGGCACACAAGTAAAGCTGCAAATCAAACAGATACAGGATCCTCAGTACAAGGTGCTGACCTTTTCCTCAAGCTCCCTTCTTAATGAGAATTGGCTTCCTTCAACTCTCATTGATCAAGGCCAGCTGAAGTACACCAAACTTTCTACTATCGGGAATCTATGGGAGCAGAAGCATGCCAGTTGACCAAGTATCCTGGATAATCAAGAGATCCATGTTACAAACACAAAGTAATAAAAATGTAATGCAGGAGGTATACATATCATTGTCATATTTTATTTACATCATTAAATAATAATGCAACTTTGCCTTAAATAAAACTTACCTGCAGAGAGCCCTCTTACTCATATCCTCAACTGACAACTCGGACATTGCAACAATGCGGTAAATTTCTGGCATTTCAGGTATATAGCTTTTTTTTTGCCAGTTTATCAAGCACAGCACTCACAAGTTAAACCAAAGTTTGCTGTACAGCAACCCGCTCCTTCAAGTTCAGTGGTAGTTGTACAACATTACTGAGGTTATGAGGAAGGGTCACCGGACCCGAAATGTTAACTCTGTTTTCTCCTTCACAGATGCTGCCAGACCTGCTGAGCTTTTCCAGCAACTTTGTTTTTGTTCCTGATTTACGGCATCCGTAGTTCTTTTGGTTTTTAAGACTCAGGAGCATATTCCCAGCTACACAGATCTCAGAGTTTAACCCAGGGAGGCGCTTTGTTTTTTTAAAATGAAGGCTCATCTCTGACAACGTTCTTCGCCTCAAAATAAAAACAATCGGCAAGTTGTCCCAGAGGAAGGAAAGAGAGTAGCTCATATGGCCATTCACAGCCCAGGGAACCTCAGTCAAGTAAGTCATGTCAGCAGAGATGGAGAGACTTTCTAAATGAGTACAGGGCAATAAACAGGTCACAGAACAGCCTTCTAGGATCTAGAGCCGAAACATTTCAAGTTGTGTTTCTTCTCGTGTCAGTGTTCCCATGCTGGCATCTCCCAAGGGGAGTTTAATTTTATTCTTCAGCAGAATTCTCAATGATCTGAAGCAATAAGACATGTTTTCAAACCCAGCTTGCTAAACCAACTCTTTACAAGAAGATTAACCATATTCTTTTGTCCCCTGCTGTACCAACTGCTGCACTGTCATCAAGAAGGGTATTTCCCAGACTCTCAAATGATCAGCCTGTGAACAATGTTCACCCCCTCCTAGCCTCACTCCTGCTGACTGATTACCTGCCTGACTCAATCCACAGAACTGTGAAAGAAACCACTCCAAATCATCACCACTACAACACAAAGAAAGCCTTCACACCCAGGACAGCATCAAATGTCTCAATTTCTGCACAAACAAGTCAATCTCTTTTAAAGTTATTTCTCTGCTTCACAGTTGATGTTTGTAAACTGGGTATCCATACCTGGAAAATGTATACTTTTTTTTGTACAGCCCACAATATCTGCCAAACACATTTGGCAACCATCTAGCAGCAGAACTCTGGGTATTGTAGTTCAGCAGACTTGGATGATCCCACATTGTCCATGATGCACTTCCTGATCACTGTTACCATTCTCACTGATGTTACGAGTCAGATCCCAGAATGAAATCTGGCTTGACAGATTTTATTTTATTTGCCATGGAGGTCATTCACTGAAGCATAGCCACACAAAGTTGCAGATTTTCTTTAACAATAAAACAGATCACACAAATGTCTGAAAATAAAACCTGCCTACATACAGTACACAGTTTAAAAAATCTTAAAGCAAACAACAAAACAAATTCTCATCTATTTTCTCAACTGCTCCACTTTACAGCAATCCAGAGAAATGACACATCTATACAAAATCATTAGGTTCAACTTAACTGATTCTCCTTAGTTCAGTGGCTCAGTGGTTAGCACTGCTGCCTCACAGAGCCAGGGACCTGGGTTCGATTCTACCCTCGGGCAACTGTCTGTGCAAACTCCACACATTCTCCCTGTGTCTGTGTGGGTTTCCTCCGCGTGCTCTAGTTTCCTCCCACATTCAGTCCAAAGGCGCACAGGTTAGGCAGATTGGCCATGCTAAATTGCCCATAGTGTCCAGAGGTGTGTAAGTTAGTTGAATTAGACATTGGAAATGCAGGGTTATGGGGAAAGGGTAGATGGATGGACTTGTTGGGTCGAATGGCCTGTTTCCACACTGTCGGGATTCTATGAAGTTCCTTCCTGTGAACTCTTCTGATGCTCACAAAACACAAAGCTCAGACTTTCTCAATCTTTTAATAATCTGCACATTTTTAACCAAACACTCCCAGGTCTGGAAACTTCACAAATTAAACCTTTACATCAAGGTAAACGTGCTTTCCCTGAACAGTCCTATACTCCTTTCTTGAAGAGAAACCAGACTTATTTCTGATCCTAATTAGGTCTCTTCCAATGCTGCTAAAAGCATTTACTGTCTGGGTTTTCTGGGCTAAAATTTGATCTTTGATTATTCTAAATAAAAGATAAGAAAATGCCTTTCAATGTTTACTCCCCCTGACATAAACCCCACAGTGACAGCAATCTTCCATCAATACTCCAAGGTGTTTTGCAGTCACCTGCTCTCAGATACATACAGGATTAGTGACTGTTTCAGAAGGACACCCCCTGAACTTGTTTCTTTCAAACCCTTCACAAAGTGATATGCCAGTAGGTTGAATTCTAAAGTTTCAATAAAAATATTTATATGTCACACACCTAATTTATCCACAAAAACTCTTTGCCCTCAGTACACTTGGCCCAAAGGACACTCTCTGCTGTCTTTCTCACAGTTTTAATTCCTCATTTGCCTGCGTCTGTTTTCCTGTTTAACCTCTCTCTATGACTCACACGCTTCTAATGACTGTCTCTATTTTACACATGGAAAATAGTCACACTAAAGAAATTGACATAATCTGACTGTGATCACAGTGGTTAAGGCACCTGTTGGGGACATTTCAGAAGATGAAAGATAAATATTGGCCAGGCTACTGGGAGAACTCCCGTGTCGTTCAACAAAATAGAAATGGCCGATTTGACATCCACCTGCTGGTTTTAGTGGCTCGGCCTGACCTCATGACCTCAGACTTCCTCATAAAAAAGCTGCTGCAAACAAGATTTATTTATTATCTGGGCCATTGTGCAGCGCATCAAATTGCTGGACTGTAACGAATAAATAGCTTGTTAGAGAACTGTCCGAATATCAGTGAACAGTTCTCAACACTACTCCACACTCATGAATTGTTTTATTTTGTCTGGCATTTTTTTCTTAGTCGCTGATTCTAAGATTTTAAACGACGGTGATGCTTACTAATACTGCTCACGCTAATTTGTCCAGGTCTCCTTGTCCTTACATTCAAGAAATCAAAGCGGATGACCTGCAGAATCTGCTCCAAATATCTTCCATATGCTTTATATTTCAGGTAAGCTACAAGTAACTTGCAAAAAGACGCACCTACAGCAAGTCTCACTCGGGAAATGGCACGTCCATACAGTTTGATTTCCTGTCCAGTAATGTAAATGGCACGTGCATACAGTTTGATTTCCTGTCCAGTAATGTAAATGGTAGGTCTATACAGTCTGGTTTCCTGTCTGTTGAGTTATACAGATGACCTACTTGAGCTCTCCCTCCAAGAAGTTGTTCTCAACTGGAATGTCCATTTAAGAAATCACCTCTCTCATTTGGCAATCATTTTGTCAGCAGGACTGAATTGGGCTGTCAATTCAGTAGCTTCTTGCTTCCTCTAATTAAAATTATATTTTAGCGCGAAATAACAGTGTCAGTTTAACCTCAGAAAAAGTTCAACATCTGCTTCAAGCAAAACAAGCAGACGTGCTCTTATGTCTAAAGCCCAAACAAGACTTCCTGTTTATAGATGAGAAGGTAGCAGATATAGGTTACATGACATTAAAGAACAATCTGGCTTCTACCACTGTGTCTCTGGTATTAACCAAACACAAACTCTTAAAACAGCCATGGTGGGATTTGAACATGTGTTTCCTGGATTTTTACTCCAGTCTCTTAGTCAGTAGCGCAATAACAAGCACTATCACTGTATTAATTTTTTCTAATTAGCACATTAAAAAAAAGCTATTTTCCTCCAACTTCCCCTTCAATGCACTCATTCACAATGGGCCACAACTTTACTCAATGACATTTTGATATGTTTTAGGTTTGTGATTTTTTTTTAATCCTAAGGCCCAGCTTGTATCTAAAGCCAGCAATTTCCAGCAGCTATGTTATACAACAGGAAGTGGCGATTCCATTTGAAAAATGGTTCCTCTATTATGAACGAGTGAATAGGATCGTCAAATCTCACAGCAATGGAGGAGGCCATTCAGCCCATTGTGCCTTTGCTGACTCTTTGCAAGAATTCCCCTCTATCAATCCTGGGGGTTACCACTGACAAGAATCTGAACTGGACCGGTCACCTAAATATCCTGGCATAAGAGCAGGACTCCTGTTGCAAGTGACTCACCTCCCGACTCTCCACAGCCTGTCCACGAATCTACAAGGCATGAGTCTCCTCTTGCCTGTATGAGTGCAGCCCCAACAAAACTCAAGAAACTTGACACCATCTGTACAAGGCAACCTGCATGATTGGTACCACATCCACAAACATCCATTCTCTCCACCACTGAAGCTCAGTCGCAGTAGTGTGTACCATATAGAGGATACACTGCTGCCACTCACCAACACTCCTTCGACTACTTAGAAGGACAAGGGCAGCAGGTACATGGGAACGCCGTCACCTACAAATTTCCAACCAAGATACTGACTTCCTGACTCATAACCATGTCGCTGCTCCTTCTCCGTCCCTGGTTCAAAATGCTGGAACACACCCTACCGGCACTATAGGTGTACCCATACCTCGTGGCATGCAGTGGTTCAAGAAGACAGCTCACCACCACCTTTCCAGGGCAATTAAGGATTGGCAATAAAGGCTGACCTAGCCAATAACCGGACAATGAATGAAAGAAAAGCAGCCAAATAAATGCAGCTCTCTCACTCTTTGTAGCTTTGTGCATGTGAACATACAAAGCAAAGCAACTGTAGCCTTACAAATGTGACTGGAGATTAGCATCCAGGAGGACAAAAAAAAACCCTATCATATCAATGTCACTGTCGTAAAGATGTGATCTGCTCTCTAACTTTGTACATCTCATGAGATCATGAGTCCATCTGCAGCGCTGAAGTCAACTGAACCAATCACTGCTGGTTGTTCCAAGGAGCTTTGTAGCCTGGGCTGTGCTAGCTGAAGGTTGCACACATCATTTGTAAAAGATTACTTGTTGCAGCAACACAATGTCAAGACATTGGTAGTCAGACAAACACAACTGTCACAATGCCTGAATTACAGAGAGCCCCCATACACAAAAACTGGAACAGGCTAATTGTACAGTTCTGTCTTTTCTTCCCGTTAAAGGAGATGAAGAACTGGAATTGTAGTTATTGCACTGTCGAATAGCTGCAGACCCGGATCATTAGGCAACTGGGAGTAGATTCAACAACCAAGAAACATGTTCATAGTGCTAGGGAATGGGTGGCAGTGGCAACTCATTCATTCATTCACTGATCTGATGGAGAGCCCACATGGTAGCGAGTACAGGGCTCTTCATACGTTTGAGAGGGGGAGCCCTGAGTTAATGGAAACAATTTATCAGCTGATGAGCTATCCTCAAATAAATCGATTCAAGAGGAACTAACTTATGAATTGGCATTACTAAGTTTTGTCTGTAATATTTTACTCAAGTTTCAAAAATAGGGACTGGCAACAATCAATTCCAGGAACAGCCAGATCTCTGAACTCGTGTCATTACCATCTACTTCAACAAATGGTCAATCAAACTCTTTCAGTTCTTAATCTTTTGTCTTTTACAAATAAGGTGGCAGTGACAAAAAGTGAAGGGGACATTTAGAAATGCTATTGGTAACTCAGGGATATCACAGCTTTGATGATTCCATCCTCATTCTGATCATTTTTAAGTACAAATTAGGGGGAAAGAAATACAATGATCACAACTAGACAGCCCTGGGGAGAAATCCATACAGGCAGGTTGCAGGACAGACTCAGTACGCACTCTATCATAGTAATGTATACCCAGACTGTAGTGCTATTTCTATTCCTCCACAACATTCAGCGTTGCGGAGTGCTTGGTAGGTTACTGAACATTTTGTGTAATTTTTGTTTTATTCATTAACGGGATGAAGGCATCACTGGCCAGGCAGCATTTATTGCCCATCCCTAATTGCCCAGAGGGCAGTTCAGGGTCAACCACATTGCTGTGGGTCTGGAGTCACAGGTAGGCCAGACCAGGTAAGGATGGCAGTTTCCTTCCCTAAAGGACATTAGTGAACCAGATGGGTTTTTCTGACAATTGACAATGGATTCACGGTCATCATTAGATTCTTAATTCCAGATATTGCATCAAATTCAAATTCAACCATGTGCCCTGGTGATGTCACTCAGCACCGAAAGACTGAGGAGAAAGAAGTTGGGATTTTCTTCTGGACCGACTGGACTTATAAAGAGGTGATATCAGAGTGAGGCACATGGAGCAACGTGGGGAGTGGTGGACTTTGGCCCAGCTCAACCTGACTCTAGCCCCACATCCACCCCGCCCCAAGTCAAAGGTCAACTCCCTTCCATGAGGGAAGAGTCAGCAAGCTAGTGAGCTTATTCATTGGTGGAGCACTGATAGAAGTGACAAAAACAAAGGCAGAACCTTTCTGTGAGCAACAGAATCGTGTTCTTACAGACACCTCAACAGACACCATGACCTCCACCCATTGTTGGGATTAGACTGTTTCTCTGGAAAGGTGTAAGGACCATAACCAGCGCATGTGAGGCCTACCACCAGCTTCTTCCTAGAGCACTGGCAGGACCACATGTGGGCAAGCTGCCATGGATACAGTCCTAGTCTCTCCTCACACGCTGCGCTCCCACACACACGTACAGAGCAAACCAAATAGGGGCACTGATGGTCCAGGATGAAGCTGGAGGAAGGAAATTCCTCTTAGGAGTGATGGAGAGCCCACATGGTAGAGAATACAGGACCCTTCGCTACATTTTCCTGAATTGCCACAGTGCAAAGTCTGTTTCTGCACAGCAAACTCCCACAAACAGCGGTGTTTTAATGAAAAGAGAACCTGTTTTAGTAAAACTGATTGAGGGATGGACTTGGCCAGCACACTGTGGAGACTCCTCCTGATATTCTTTTAATTTTACAGGCACTGGAGAGGACAGCCAGTGAATGTCCCATTCAAAACACAGCAACTAGGGAAGAGAAGGGAAGCCCAGGGTTTGATGGAGCGGAGACATTTGAAAGAAATTGCAGGTCACAATCTTTCGGGCAACTGGCTCCGAGTCACTGTAAGCCGAGAGATTTCGAGATAGAATCTTTTGTGATCCCACCTACGAAGTGGAAACCCTGTTGAACTCACTCCAGTTGGGTTCATTCTGTTTGTACAAACCTCTCCCACAAACGATAACACTATCTCACCAGAGAAACCACAACACTCAAGAGAAAACTACCTTAAACATCTGATATCCACTCCTGGAAGTGTTTATCAGCTTTTCTAGACCTCATACCTCTCTTTATCCCATTTCAATATTAATTTCGCTTTCTATTCGACAGATTACTTCCATTTTACCTTTGAAATGTAATCATTTTCCTTCTCTATGTTTTAGGCCTTTTTTTAAAAACTCATTCCCATATATCCTCCATGCTATTTCTTTGTTCTTTCCAATTGACTTATTAATTTTCTTTTCCTTTGATTCCTCTCATTTCCCTATCTGCCAGTTTTCTCTCCTGAGGTTCTCACAGGGCTGTTTAGGTTTTTTTTGAGGCCTCAAGTGAGGTTTGAACCTTTGCTTTGTTTCAGTCGGCTATTTGAATGCAAGAGCCATTGCTAAACATGCTCCCACTTCCAACTGGATAGTGATTAGAACTACACAGAGAAAAGGAGTAGTAATCCAATGGGCTCCTAGAGCCTGCTCTGCCATTCATCTAGATCCTGACAGATCTTAGATTTTTATCGCAAGGAAAGAGGTCCTTCTGCCCATCATCAATCACCTATTTACTCTAGTCCCATTTCTAGTACAGCTATTTGCTCTGTAGCCTTGTATGCTCGGCACTTCAAGTGATCATCTAAATATTTCTTCAATGTCATAAGGGATTCCTATCTATACCACCCTTTCAGGCAGTGAGTTCCAGACACGCTCTGGGTGAAATAAAAATCTTCCTTAATTCCGGTCTAAACCTCCTGCCTTTACCTTAAATCTATGCCCCTTGATTACTGACCTACCATTAAGGGGAAAATATTCTGCCTATCTATCTTGTCTGTGCCCCTCATAAGTTGTAAACCTCATTCAAGTCCTTGTTCAGCTATCTCCGCTCTACGGAAAACAATCCCAGCCCATCCAGTCTCGTTTCATAGCTGGAACACTCCAGCCCAGGCAACAACCTTCTGGAATCTCTTCTCTTGTGCAATTATTTCATTTAATTGTGTGAGCAAAACTGCACACAATACTCCAATTGTGGCTAACTAATGTCTTATACAGTTCCATCATAACCTTTTATTTCAATGCCTTGACCAATCAAGGCAAGTATCCATAAGCCTTCTTAACCACCTTATCCATCTGTCCTACTGTCTTCAAGGGGATGCACATCAAGGCCCCTTTGGTCCTCTGTATTTCCTAGGGTCCTACCACTCACCATGTACTCCTTTTCCTTGTTAGTCCTCACACTTTTCAGGATTAAATTTCATTTGCCATCGTTGTGCCCAACGGACCAGGCTGACAATATTGTCCTGCAGTCTAATGCTTTCATTTTTGGTATTTGCTACATCACCATTTGCAAACTGACTGATCAAACCTCCCACATTCAGGTCTAATGCACACAACACACAGCAAGAGATTCAGCAACAAACTTTGTGGTACGTCACTGGACGCAGGATTTTAGTCACAAAACCAACATTCGACCATCACCCTCTGCTTCCTGCCACTCAGCCAGATTCAATCGTGATGAACATTATCTCCCCCTGAAAGAGTCATACTGACTCTCCTTCCCCACTAAGTGGGCATTAAGGCTGTCCCTCAGAATGTTTTCCCAACAGATTCCCTACCACAGATGTTAGATTCACTGGCCAGTAGTTTCCTGGTATTCCCTTCTTGAATAATGGTACCACATTAGCTGTCCACTAGTCCTCTAGAATCCTCCTGGGGCCAGAAAGGATTTGAAAATTAAAGTCCGAGCCCCTGCAATCTCCTCACTTGCCTCCCACAGCAGCCTGAGGTCTGTCTCATCTGGACCTGGGGATTCAAACATTTTCAAGCCTGCTTAAACTGCTAATACCTCCTCTCTCTGAATTATAATTTATTCAAGTATATTGCAGTGCTATTCCCTAATTTCTATATCTACATCGTTCTTCTCTATCATAAATGTGACATACTTACTTAAAACCTCACCTGTGTCTTCCAGATCCACCTTCAGTTTGCCACTTGGGTCCTAAATAAGCTCCAGTCTTTCGTTGGTTTAATCTCTTTCCCCTAATGTTCTGATAAAATGCTTTTGGATTTTCCTTTATTTTACATGTCCCCTCTTCACTTTCCTAATTTCATTTTAAGTGACCCCCTGTACTACCTACATGGAAAATCATGCTGAGGTTGTATGGGACATTGGTGAGGCCTCTTCTGGAGTACTATGTCTGGTTCTGGTCGCCCAGTAATAGGAAAGATATTATCATGCTGGAGAGGGTTCAGAAAAGACTTATCAGGATGTTGCTGCGTATGGAAGGTTTGAGTGATAAAGAAAGGCTGGACAGGCTGGGACTTTTTTCACTGGAGCAAAGGAGATTGAGAGGCGACCTGATAAAAGTTTATAAAATAATGAGAGGAGAGAGATTTAAAAAAGACATAAGAAGTAAAGTTTTTATACAGAGGGTGGTTTGGTGGATGCAGGTACAATTACAATGTTTAAAAGACATTTGGATAGATACATGAATAGGAAAGTTTTGGAGGGATATGAACCAGGAACAGGCGGGTGGGACAAGTTTAGTTTGGGATTATGTTCAGCATAGACTGGTTGCACCAAAGGATCTATTTTTGTGCTGTATGACTCTATGACTCCACCAACTGCACTATCAAACCTGCCCACAAGGAAGTTGGTCCCGCTCCAGTTCAGGTGTGACCTGTCAGACTTGCACAAGTCTCAGCTTTCCCAGAAAGGAACCCAGGCATCCAGGAATCTAAAGCCCTCCCTTCTGATCCAACTCTTCAACCACACATTCATCTGTTCTATCCACCTACTCCTATACTCACTGGCATGTGAGACTGGGAAAAGCCCACAGATTACGAGCTTTGAGTTCCTGCTTTTTAATCTGCTACCTAGCTCCTTTAATTCTTTTTATTTGTTCATGGGATGAGGGTGTCACTGGCCAGGCAGCATTTCTTGCCCATCCCTAATTGCCCAGAGGGCAGTTCAGAGTCAATCACATTGCTGTGGGCCTGAAGTCACATGTAGGCCAGACCAGGTAAGGATGGCAGTTTCCTTCCCAAAAGGACATTAGTGAATCAGATGGGTTTTACCGACAATCAACAATAGACTTATGGTCATCATTAGACTCTTAATTCCTGGTTTATTTTTCTGATTGCAGGACCTCATCCCTCTTTCTACCTACATTGTTGGTCCCAATGTAAACCATGACAGGTTCACCTCACCCTTCAAAATGCCCTGAATATCCTTCACCCTTTCACCAGGGAGACAACACATGATCCTGGAGTCACATCTGCAGCTGTAGAAATACCTGACTGTGTCCCTAGTGAGTCTCTTACCCCTTCTGTTCTCTCTTTCTCTCTTTCTCTGCTCCCTCCTTGTGCAGACAGATTCTGGCTGCACTCTCTAGAGGTAACATCACTCTCACCATTTTCCAAAGAAACTCTGCTCTGCAGTGAGATGCGCTCTAGGGCTGCCTAACTACCTGCCTGTCACTCTTCTTCTGACTGATGGTGACTCATTACCTCTCTGACTGCACTGCCATACGCTGCTGGGTGACCATATCTAAAACCGTGCTCTCCATGTTACTCTGATCTCTGTTTTGGATGTGCTCAAAGATTGAGCTTCTACAGCTCTTTGGGGGCAGACAATTCCAAAAATTCACCAGAAATTCCTTCTCATCTACACACACACACACACACACACACACCTCTTCCCCCTCCCACAAGAGGAAACATCCTTCCTGTCCACTTCGTTGAACCATCTAGAAGTTGAAACATACACAATGAGATCACCTCTTGTCCTTCCAAAAAGAATACAGACCCAGTCTCCTCAATCTCTCCTCACAGGTCAATCACTCCATCCCATGGAACAATGAGAAGAGGGACAATAAAGCTCAGTTGATTCTTTTTCCCTCGTTCCTCACACCAAGAGTTCTGAAGTTCAATGTACCTCCACTCCTGCTCCTCCTATTCCTATTCACCGACATCTTCAACCTCTCCCTCCTATAAGCCAAAGTCCCCACCTGCTTCAAGACCACCATCATCCCCATGCCCAAGTAAGCACATGCAACGTACCTTAATGACTACCACCCAGTGGCTCTGACCTCAATAATCATGAAGTGCTTCGAGAGGCTGGTCATGGCCCACATCAACTCCAGTCTCCCAGCCCACCTCGATCCCGTACAATTTGCCTGCTGACTTAACAGGTCCACAGAGGATGCCATATCCCTAGCCCTGCACACATCCCTGGAACATCTGGACAACAAGGACACCTACGTCAGACTCCTGCTTGTGGACGACAGCTCGGCCTTCAACACCGTTATTCCCTCCAGACTGATCTCAAAACTGTGTGACCTTGGTCTCGGCTCCGCCCCCTGCAACTGGATCCTCAGCTTTCTGATCCATAGACCACAATCAGTGAGGATAGGTAACTGCACCCCCTCCACAATAACACTCAACACTGGAGCCCCCTCCAAGGATGCGTCCTCAGTCCCCTACTGTACTCCCTGCACACCCATGACTGTGTTGCCAAATTCTGAATAAACGCCATCTGCAAGGTCGCTGACGACATCACCGTAGTGGGACGGATATCTAACAGCAATGAGTCAAAATACAGAAGGGAGATAGAGGGCTTGGTGACATGGTGCAATGAAACAATCCATCTCTCAAAGTCAGCAAAACTAAAGAACTGATCATCGAATTCAGAAAGAAAGGAGGAGAACACGGCCCCATCTACATGAACGGAACTGAGGTTGAGAGAGTGAACAGCGTCAAGTTCCTCAGAATGACGATAACTGACAACCTCTCCAGGACTTCCCACGCAGATGCAACAGTCAAGAAGGCACAACAGTTCCTCTTCTTCCTCAGGCGACTCAGGAAATTTGGCATGTTCATAAAGTCCCCCACCAACTTCAACAGATGCATAATTAAAAGCCTACTGTCTGGGTGCATAACGGCCTGGTATGGCAACTGCTCTGCCCAGGACTGTAAGAAACTACAGAAGGTGGTGTGCACAGCCCAGACCATCACGGAAGGCAACCTTCCACCCACAGACTATATTTACACGGCTCGCTGCCACAGAAAGGCAGTCAACATCATCAAAGACCCATCACACCCCGGTAATGATCTCCTACAACCTCTTCCATCAGGCAGAAGGTACAGAAGCCTGAACACACGCACCAGCAGGTTCAGGAACAGCTTCTTCCCAGCCATTATCAGACTGTTGAATGGACTCTAGCCTCAAATGTAACATGTATGCTTCTAAGTCCTTTTGATCTGTACATTCTTTGCTAGCTGTTATCTGCCTGTACTGCTCACAAACAAAGCTTTTCACTGTGTTTCGATACACATGACAATAAAATCAATCAATCAGTTACCCTCAGTCAATTCCTCAGAAACTGGAGGCTTCTCACCACAATACTCAGCAGCTCAGTTACCAAGTGAACCGTAATGTTCTCATTGAGACAGGAGGTGACCTCTCAGACCTTGAGCCTGTTCCACTATTCACTTAGGTTCAGTGGCAGATCTGTATCTCAGCAGCAGTTACTCTTCTCAGTCCCATACTGACTCCATCCCAGATTCAGTGGTCTCCCCTTCCCTTCCACAGTTGGCTTTCCCATTCACAGTCACTGCCCACAAAAGGGTGACCTGTTCTCAAACAATCAATGTTCTCAACATTTGGAGAAGCCCTGTACATACTGAAACTTAAATAAAAGCCAAATCATGTGGAACTGTCCTGGCCAATCTCCTGCTGTTGATGATTAATCCCAAGGACACTAATGCAACCAACGCAGAGGAAACATTGGAGATGTATTAAAAGGTGTTTTTCATTTTCTTTTTCATGTTTACTAATGAGTTATTAACAAGCTATCATGCAGATGGCTGGAGAGGAGTGAAGAAGTCGGAAGAGGCGTGAAATTTAATGAAATCTCCCGGAATGTGTCAACAAATATTAGTGAGGATATCTCACACCCTCATAAGACTGGTTCCTTCCGCTTTCCCTTGGTTAGAATCATAGAATCCCCACTGTGTGGAAGTAGGACATTCAGCCCATTGAGTCCATAACCACCATCCAAACAGCATCCCACCTAGACCCACTTCCCCACTCTATCCCTGTAGCCCTGCATTTCCCATGGCTAATCCATCTAGCCTGCACATCCCTGGACACCACGGGACAATTTAGCATGGGCAATCCACATAAACTCCCAACTGTGAACTGTGGGAGGAAACCAGAGCAAACCCACACAGACACAGGGAGAACATGCAAACTCCACACAGGCAGTCATCCAAAGGTGGAATTGAGCCTGGGTCCCTGATGCTGTGAGGCAGCAGTGCTAATCACTGAGCCATCGTGTTGAAATACCCAAGATGAGAACTGAGTCTTCAAGTGTTTTATTCAATAGATCCACTGGATTTGCTGTTCCTCAATGACTAGGAAGGGGATCACAATGAAGACAATGAACATGTTTGCCAATTGCATCTGGGCAGACACTGGGATGAGGTTATGATTGCATTTATTGGTGATGCCCACTGCAGTTAAACAGTTAACAAATACACATCAGCGCAAGAAGAATGGACACACAGTTGAGGCATCAATGGGAGGGAAGCATCTCCACTCAATTCCAGATCTTGGAATTCTTGTGTAGGATTTAGACTTTAACTGGATTCGGTTGCTACAGGCCTTACTCTCCTGCTAGGATGCAAATTACCAAAGAGAAACCTGGTTTCCATTTATTTTCAATATTAAGATTTTGTGAAACTTATTAAGAACAGTTACAGCCTGAGAGGATAATGGCAGCTTGAAAATTTCACAGAGATTAATTTAGCAAAGTGTGTTCAGGGGAATTCCAGCCTTACACAAGAAGCCAAATTATCTGACCAGATTTAGTAAAATATTTAAAACAGAACTGTTCCCTTCACACAGTAATCCTTCTAGAGAGCCATTTTGAAAATAAAGATTTGAAAAAAAAGTCTTCAAACCCAGCCACAGGAACATAACAAAGAGCTATCAAAGCTTTCATTTAGCAGGCACTGTTTGGGAGATGAACTGAACAGAATACTGAAGAGATACAGATTACTGACACATTAGCAACAAAAGAAAGCATTTCAAACCCTCCAGCTTACTCTGCCATTCACCTGAATCATAGCTCGCCTGAATCTTAGCTTCGTTGGCAAATATCACCCACTACCATTAAGCAGCTAAAATCTAGCAATGTTAATACTAGAAACTCTTTAACCCACATCTTTTATTTGTATAATGGACGAAGGATTTACATACAAATGAAGTTTCACCTTAGAGATCCTTCCAACAAAATGCAGTTACAGTTCAGGTACACTTTAGATCATTTTTTTTACACATGCACAGCAAAGTTTACTTCATCAGACTCCATACAAACTGAAATGTGGCATATGGATACGGTTATCATCACAAGACAAACAAGACATTGGTACAAATTCATCTCCCACAATCCAGACAGCACTCCCTTGGTACTGCACTGGAGTGGGCTCAATTCTCTTGTTGTGGGACTTAGAGACACAAATAGGAGACCTGCCCCATCATAAGACCATAACATATAGGAGCAGAATTAGGCCATTCGGCCTATCCAGTCTGCTCCAACGTTCGACCATGGCTGATATGGTTCTCAACACCCACCTCCCCTCACCCTTAATCTCCTTACTAATCAAGAACCTCTCTGTCTTAAATACACTCAATGACCTGATCCCAGCCCCTCCCCCACAGCCCTCTGCAGCAATGAGTTCTACATATTAACCACTTTCTGGCTGAAGAAATTCCTCCTCATCTCAATTCCAAACGGTCATCCCTTCACTCTGAGGCTGTGCCCTTGGGTCCTAGTCTCCCCTTCTAGTGGAAGCATCTTCTCCATGTCCACTCCATCCAGACCTCTCAGTGTTTTGCAAGTTTCAATCAGATCCCCTCATCCTTCTAAACTCCATCAAGTACAGACCAAGAGTCTTCAACTGCCCCTCATACAATGAGCTCTTTATCCCTGAGATCCTGTAAACCTGTTCTGGGACACCCCCTCCAATGCCAGCACATCCATCCTTAGATACAGGGCCCAAAATTGCTCACAATATTCTGAATGTGGTCTGACCAGAGCCTAACAAAGTAATGCAGCAGTACGTCCCTGCTCTTGCATTCTCGCTGTCTTGAAATGAATGCCAAAATTGCATTTGCCTTCCTAACTGCCAAATGAACCTGCATGTTAACCTGAAGACAATCCTGATCTAGGATTCCCAAGTCCCTTTGTGCTTCAGATTTCTGAAGGCTTTCCCCACTTAGAAAACAAAGTATGCCTCTATTCTTCCTGCCAAAGTGCATAACCTCACATTTTCCCACATTGTATTCCATTTGCCACACTTTGCCCACCCTCCTAGTTTGTCCAAGTCCTTCTGCAGCCTCCCGGCTTCCTCAACATTACCTGTCACCCCCACCCCATCTATCTTTGTGTCATCTGCAATAATGCCCCCAGTTCCTTCATCCAGATCGTTTAATTGTACACAGTTTCCGTCAGTCTGGAATGAGGGCTACACAGTTGATGTTCTGTAGCTGTCTGTGAACGCTAAAGCTACAAGCCTCAATGAGACAAATACAACAAGACACACAAGTGGGCGTAATACCCTGGAAGGGTAAGAATCGAAAGTGAAAGGAACGTTTTCCGATATATTCCTTCAAATGGGCTCCATGTTTCTTGTAAACAAGGACCCTGTTAACCGTCCTATATAAATCTTCATATAATCCCACCACCCCCCAACCCCAAGCCCTCTCCAGCTGGGGGAGGAGGTTGTATAGTCCTGTGTAATCCACGGAGGACGGGAAATGTTGGAGACTTTGTTGTTGGGACTTCCTCATTACAAAATAAAACACACAACAATGGGTCTTACTTAATCCAGACAGTTCCCTCTCAAATTCGCATTCCCAGTGAAACTGGGCACACCGAGGGTCCACAGCTTTTAATACTTACTGGAATGACACCAGACAATAGGATGAGGGTCAGTGAATCCATTGGTCCCGGGGATTGTGTCTCTCTGTCGGGTATCACACTGCAACAGTTCCCCTTTTTCCACGATTCGTAAACACTTCCACCCGTTTCCCTGCAGAAACTGACAGTTCCGAGACTGGATACTGAAATTTCTCCCTCTCTCTGCTTTGTCCTTCGCCCATGCACCGGGCTCACGGACACAAAGTGTTCTGAGAAGCCACTACCGGAACAAAAAGAGTCAGACCGCAGCCTTGTTTCTCATCCTCTCTCTCATACACACACAACCACCCCCGCACCTGCAAACCGGACACTGCCCCAGTGCAACTAAAGACTGGTCACAGCGTGAGTCTGTGCTGTCTACCAGACCAAAGCTGTGTCCAGCTACGATAGGAAGGCATCTTAACATTGACACGTTGAGCAACCAATGAAGGCAGGCTTGCATTGGCATAGCGCCTCTCATGACGCTGGAAGATTCCCCGCTCTCCTTACAAGCTCTTGAAGCCCAGTTTGAAGTGTAAGCATCATGCAAGGAACAGGGAGGTCACTTCATTGCAAAGCTAAACCACACAGGCAACAAAGCCACAGTAATCAAATTGCTGTTTGAGGTACAGTAACTGGTGCATAGTTTTAGGGAACTTGAGGATTTTTTTTCACCCAGAGTTGTGTGAAGGCAGGAACCCTGAAGACATTTAAGAAGTATTTGGATCAAAACCTGAAATGCTGTAGGATGTGAAGAGCTTTGGTGAAACAGTGGTAATGTCCCCACCTCTGAGCAAGGAGGCCCAGGTACAAGTCCTACTTGCTCCAAAGGTGTTTCATAATATCTCCAAACAGGTTGATTAGAAAATATTTATCAAAAGCTGCACGTCATAGAGTTGTACAGCATGGAAACAGACCCTTCGGTCCAACTTGTCCATGCTGACCAGATATCCTAAATTAATCTAGTCCCACTTACCAGCATTTGGCCCATGTCCCTCCAAACCCTTCCTATTCATATACCATCCAGATACATTTTAAATGTTGTAATTGTACCAGCCTCCACCACTTCCTCTGGCAGCTTGTTCCATACACACACCACCCTCTGCATGAAAAAGTTGCCCCTCAGTTCCCTCTTAAATCTTTCCCCTTTCACTTTAAACCTACGCCCTGTGGTTTTGAGGACTCCCCTACCCCGGGGAAAAGACCCTATCCATGCTCCTCATGATTTTATAAACTTCTATAAGGTCACCCCTCAGTCTCCAATGCTCCAGAGAAAATAGCTCCAGACTATTCAGCCTCTCCTATAGCTCAAACCCTCCAACCCCGGCAACATCCTTGTAAATCTTTTCTGAAAACTTTCAATTAATGGGATTGACCAGCCTTAACAAAATAACATTAATTTGGACCATCACTAAAATGATCCTATTCACCCTCCCAAGTGCACGTAAAAGGTCCTCTGCTGTTGTTTGAATGAAGAACAGGGGAATTCTGCTGGGTTTTGCAGCCAATGATTATTGCAAATGAGTAAAGCACATTCTTTGATCATTTTGTCATTGCTGTTACAGGAAAACTGGTAAGTTAGCTTAACTGGTCTGCCCTGTGTTTTATTCCTCTGTATTTCAAGGTGACATAAAAGCTGTTCAGTGGACATGACGTCTGAAAGGCACTTTGACCAATACCAATTCTTGGAATAATTAAAGGTGTGCTCGTGTTTTGACTGGGAGCTATTAGCTAGGCTAAGTTCTTAGAAGTGCAAGATTCATAATCTCTTCTGCTTCAAAAGTTCCAAGATAAACACATGCCTTATCTGTCTCAACATCATTTTTGGGAAGGAAGGAGTCATATTTGGAGAGTCCCCTGTCCCTTCTTTCTCAGGACATTTCTACACCCTTCCCATTTACTTTAAGTTTCATTAAGGAAGTAAAGCTATTCCATTAGTAAACACACTGCAGCCAATTCATCACACAAACCGCAAATAGGATAAATGACCTGATTAGTACATAGAATCCCCATGGTGTGGAAGCAGGCTATTCGGCCCATTGAGTCCACACCAACCCGCCAAACAGCATCCCACCTAGATCCACTCCCCCCTACCCTATCACTGTAACCCTGCATTTCCCATAGAAAATCCACCAAGCCTGCATATTCCTGAACACTGTGGGCAATTTAGCACGGCCAATTCCAACTAACCTTGGTAGACCACCTAACCCAGAGGAAACCCAAGCAGACACGGGGACAATGTGCAAACTCCACACAGACCGTTGCTTGAGGGTGGGATAGAGCCCGTGTCCCTGCCGCTGTGGAATCCTCTACTCTGGAAAAAAGACCTTGGCTAACCACTGACCAACCTGGCTGCCCCTAACTGGGTTTCATCCAGGTGTTCTGGTTTCTGCCCACAACCCAAAGATGTGCAATTTAGGTAGGTTGACCATGTGCTAAATTGTCCATAGTGTCCAGGGATGTGCAGGCTAGGTGAATTAGCCATGGGAAAAGCAAAGTTACAGGGATAGGGTAGGAGGTGGGTCTGGGTGGGATGCTCTTTGGAGGGTCAGAGTGGACTCAATGGGCCAAATGGCTTGCTTCCACACTGTAGGGATTCTATGATGAAGTTTGAAAGGACTGTTTTCAGGTGATTTTTTTCCATTTTCTCTACCTCAGCTAAGATCCATAGGTTCAAGGATGTCCCCACTACCTACCTCAATAGTTCCTCATGTCTACACAGAGAATGTTAACAGGTTAATCAACCTTTGAAGGCATCACAGATGAGCTGAATTAGGCCTTCACTCGACAGTCAAGGACTTTGAGTCAGAGTCACCAAATGGCATTTCATGGTTGCAAATCTTGCTGAATCTAACCCCTAGGTAGAGGGACGCCTTCAGTAGTTGATCAGCTAACATTTTGCCAACCAAAGATCCAACCTCAGACATCGCGATCTCTGTGGTTCAGTGTTACCCCACAGAATATATTTATTGACAAATCTGTCGGCGAGCAAAGGTTTTGTAACACGATGTATCCCAGCTGAAGATACAACAGAAAATTTTGCAACCATTCAGCAGGTCTGGCAGCATTGAAAGAGAGTGAAGTTAATGTTTCAGATTAATGGCGGTTTAGCAGAATTAGAAGGTGCACATACAGAGGCAGGGAAAGGGGGAAAGAGGAGAAAAGAAGAGTCTGTAGAAGAGATGAGGGGAAGGGGAGATAGCAGAAACCAAAAAAAAAGAGACAAAAGAAACAAAAGATGGGGCGTGTTGGGAGTATAAATGGTTTCAATGGTGGAGTACATGAAATTCATTAAAGAGATGACCCCCACTACCCAGGAGATAATGGAAGAAAGGCTGGAATGGGCATCAAGGATATAGACTACCCCATCAGCACTCACCCAGGCTTCTGTCTGATTCCCAGTGTGTGATGCTTCAGCCAGGATACTATCTAGATGAGACAAATAGCCCCTGACCTCTGAGAATAGCAGAGGGCTCAACCATTCTGCCCTGTTGGGTGGGTTGCTGCCAATCACTGAGGTGAAGATTAGCAAATTGACAGAGAGATCAGGTGGCTGAGAGGGTCATGAGGCTGCACTCAACTGTATCGTCGAGGAGACAAAGAAGCTAACACTGAACATCCAGTTGATACTTGCAAATTAACCAGTCTGGATGTGCTAAAGATAGAAAGTCTGCAAAGTGACAGAATCTGTTTTATGAATAGGGATATTTTTGTAGAAACATTGACGGTGACTCTACAATATGCTAAACTTTTTTTATAGAAAGGAAATCATACAGGGCTCATCACCAGCTTGATTTTAATATGTTCCTGCAGCCTTCAGAAACCAGACTTCGGTGACAGCTGTTGTTCAGTGGTCACACACTTGCCTGTCATCAGAATGCTGTAGATACAAGCTCCAACCAGGCACTTCAGCACAAAATGCATGCCCTCTCTTCAATGTTATACAGAGGCTGTGTTGCCCTGTCAGAATTGCTGTCTCTCAGATGAGGTGCTAAACTGAGGGCCCTTAGGGGAAAGCAAAAAAATCTCATGGCCACTATTTCAAAAAGCAGGAACGATATCCCACTGACCTGGCCAACACTCATTCCTCAAACAACTGACTATCTGAGAATTGTCTTATTGCTGTTTGGGGAACAATGTTATATGGCAGTTGACTGGTGTATTTCCTACATTGCAACATTCCAAAAAGCACTTTATTAATTGTAAAGCACTTTGGGGTGTCCAGAGACTATACAGAAAGTCAAATGCTTCAGTGAAACCCTGATCTCATTCCAGTTTTCCACCCATAGATGAACTTCAAACTGAAATAATTCTACGTGCAAGTACAAAGAAGAACTTGTTACATATTCAGTAAACTTAATACAATTTGGGTATAAATGAGGTTTCCTGGGCCAGACTTCTCCATCTCCTGAAGGTGCTGATTCGTGCTGAGTACTGTTCTCCAACCATCAGTACAGTGTTGAAAGGCTATTCACCTGTGAAGGCCTCACAGACAATCCTGATCCTCACTTAATATTCACATTCTCATACATGCTCTCCACTAAATGAACGATTGGATAGAGGAATAGCGGCTGGGGGCCCACAGCGGGGACTTTGTTGGCTGCCCACGAGATAGTTGGTGTGCCCAGGCAGAACACTCTGGTGGTTGGTAGATACGTGGAAGTGGCCAGGGGCCCACAGCAGCACCAGAGCGGGAGTCTGGCAGGCAGCAAGGTGGAGGCATGGGGATTGAGCCCAGCATGGAGTGACTGCAGGCCCTAAGCTGAGGAAGTACTGTAATTTGGTACTTTTAACTTTATTTCTTATTTACTCCATTATACTCACAAAAACTGAAATGTTGAACTTTTAATTCATTTCTTCGTTTTTCTACTTTTTACCTAAGATTTTGAACCTAAGTACCTTGTACCTAAGATGACACCATTGTAAACTTTTCACTGTACTCCTGTATCCTGTACTCGAGTACATGTAACAATAAAATCTAACTCTAATTCTAAGAGTAACCCACATTGCTATGGATCTGGAGTCAGATGTAGGCCAGGCCAGGCCAGACGAGGATGGCAGATTTTCCTTCCATGAGAGCATTAATCAACCAGGCAGGTTTTTACAACAAGGCTTTCATGGTTATCATTAGACTAGCTTTGAATTCCAGTTTGATTAATTGAGTTCAAATCCCACCATCTGAACATCACCTGGGTTTCTGGATACTAACTAGCCCAGTGACAATACCATTACACCCCCGCTTCTCTATGGCTTTGGCTTTGTAGTGCAATGGATAACATATTGGACCTCTAATGAGTAGCCAGTAAGCCCTGGTCAGTGTCAGAACCACATTTGCAACTGGCTACGCATTTACTGAACTATAAGGGGAACCACATGCAGTCAGGTTATATTGACCTTCTTAATCAGTCAAAAACAGGTAGCAAGAATATTTTTAATAAAGATACAACATTACAAAAAAGTCTCAAGTTATCCAGGGTCAAGCAATGCACAGCCATTGTTTTCTGTAAAGACTGGATGAGGTACTGTTAGTAATGTAAGATGAAGATTGCCAATTCTGCTCGCACATATTCGGAAAGGTTTCATCATTTGATCTCCCATTTCCAATCACCCACCTATGAAAATGACATTCCCCCACAGCCAATCTTGTATTAATGAATGAATGAATGCAATCAAAGAAAAATGTTTAAAAACACCATTTTTGTTATGCGCCTGTGATTTTTCTCCCAGGTGTCAAAGGTAAAAGACCGAGATTCCTATTTATATAGCACCTTTCATGGTTTCCACTTATCCCAAGTTGCCTTACACCCAATGAGGTACCTTTGGAATGTAGTCACTATCAGAATGTAGCCATCAGCTTGCAAGCTCTCACAGACAGATAATTACCACATTCCATGTTTTTGTGATGTTCACTGCAGGATATTGGCTAGACAATGGGAAGAACCGTCTACTCTTCTTTGAAATTTTTCCGGGGATCAGACAGAGCCTCAGTTTAACATCTCATCCAAAATTGGTATCTCCAACAGAGCAGCAATCCATCAGTATGTCTCTGGACTACCAGCCTTGCTTTTGCGCTAAAATCCCAAGGTGGGCCTCAATCCACAACTGCAGTAATGTCTGGAAAGTGAATTCTGAATTCCTGGAGACTCTAGGACAATCCTAGTCCTGGATACAGCCCATGGAGAGTTTTCAATCAATAACTGATACTGTTTGACAGAAGGCACAGAGAGATCCAATGCACCACCGAATGTCACAGCTTTAGAGAATGTGAAAGGACAGTGATTTGGGGATTTGTGTGCATAGAACGGCAGAGGTGGCAGGATCTACTGAGAGGGTGATGAGCAAAGCATATGAGATCTTGGGCTTTATAACCAAGATATTGACTGCAAAAGCAGGAAGTTTTGCTGAACCTTTATAAAACACTGGTTGGGCCACAACTAAAGTTTTGCATCCAGTTCTGGTCGCCACACTGTTGGAATGTCCTTCAGAGGGTGTAGGGGAGATTGAACAGTACGGTTCCAGGGGTGTTGGATTTTAACACAAGGTTAATGTGGAAAGCCCATCATTTGTCTCCTAAGAGAAGATTTAATAGAGGAGTACAAGGTTATTACAGATTTAGATTAAACAAACAAAGAAAGTTGTTCCCATTAATTGGTGAGCATGATAATCATCAGCTCAAATGATGACAAGATAGCACAAGGACAAGCAAATGTGTTTAAGATGTTGAGCAAAAGATGCGGGCAGCATATGTGGAAGAACCTTCTTATATATAGCAGCGCTTCCCAAATTTATTCCTACTGTGTCATGACCCGTCGGTGAAAACTGAGAGCATGGAGGTTGGGGGGGGTGAGAGAGCTGAGGTCTGTGAGAGCAGGAGAATAGCTGTTTTAACGCTGTCAGAGCTCCACAGCAGTCATTGGTGCCTCAGAGGTCATAATCCCAAAGTTTCAGTTCACAACTCTACTAGGAGTTCTAACCCCTAGTTCAGGAATCCTTGATATACAGCAAGTCACAATGACATTGTACTCATTGTCTATAAGGATGGTGGAAGCAGAGACACTGAGTGATTTCCAAATGAAATTGGATGGGACTAGAAGGAAGTGAATTACAGGCTATAAGGATAGAGTTGGGAATGGTATTCTTCTCTGGTGTCCAAGCCAATGTTATCCTTCAATCAACAATGCTAAAATAGTTTCGTTAGCCGTTAATACATGTGCTGTTTGCAGAAGCTTACTGTGCACAAGTTACCTGCCATATTTCCCTTGCAGTGTTTGCAATTTAATTAGCTGTGAAGTGAGATAAGTAAATCATCCTAAGGTTGGGAACAGCATCAATGTGGTTCTTTCAGTTTGGACATTTTGCTTAGTAATGTGTTAGTTTTTAATGATGCCTCAACCCAGTGCAGTTGGCTACGAACACATTCTACCACAAGAAGTCAATGCACTTTGATCAGGATTGGAGACCTTGGCTAAGTCCCCACATTGTGAGCACAAGGATAGACTGGCTGAGCTGCAAAAACAACTGTTAATACTAAATGGTCTTAATATTTTCATTGCGTCTACTTGTTATAACCAAGACCTGATAACTCATAGTATACCCACTCTAATAATGCTATCAGAGTAAGTAAGGTGTAGTCTGAGAGAGATCTGTGTTGGCGCACTACAATAAAGTGGAAATTGCTGGACAACAGAAGACCAAAATCTGCTAATTCATGTTCTGTTTTCCTGGTCATCATATGATGCAACAATAATGCAGTTGTGGGCTAACTATAGCAATCAATCGCTAATAATCCACTTGGGACAGACCATGATATGCAACGAGGGAGATCTCAATGGTGGAGACTTTTTTGGAAACATAGGTCCAAATTTAACACAATGTTTTATACTGAACACATCACGGCTCAGAAATTGCTGGTAAAATAATGGTGAGTTCACATCACATGGCATTATTAGTGTCATAATCCCAACAACTTGTGCTGAGGAAGTGGTGCACCGTGAGTTGCAAATTGCAAAAAGCTGCCAGATGATTGTTCGTTTCATGAAATTGGATCTCATGGTTGATCATCCATTGGGTGTCAAGATATGGCTGGACTCATGTCATAAATTCAATGTTAACACACCTCAACAGTTGGCCTGCTGTTTGACAATGTAAGAATCCCTTTAATATTGTAATGAAAGGTCCTTGAATGTTACTCAACCTTAGAGGCCCAACAAGGGAATAGTTGAACTGGAGTCTCCTTCCTGTAGTTGTAAATTGGTCTCAGCAAATATTTCTAATTTGAATTCCATTTCCTTCTTGACCTTTCCATCTTTTATTTTTCTCCCTCTGCCTTACACTTACATTTGGGGTAATCAAAAACTGGGCTGTCTGTATTTTAACTCTCACCATAGCCCTCGTCCTCTATCATTCCTGAGTGTGTTCACCTACACTGGCTCAAAGCGAGGCGATGCCTTGATTTTAAGGCTCTCAAATTTGAAGTCAAAGACCTCACTCCTCCCTATCTCAGTAATGTCCTCCAGTCCCATAATCCTCCAAGAGATCTGCACTCCTCTAATTCTAATCCCGAGAGGATTGCACCTCAATAGGTGGGTGCTGAAAGGATGGTTCCCCTTGCAGAAGAGACTAGAACTAGACATTTTCCATTTTAATCTCTCCACTATTGGTGGGCAGGCCTTCAGTTGCCCTAACTCTGGTGTTCTCTCCCTGCAACTCTCCATCTCACCATCCTACTTTAAAGCACTTCATAATACCACCCTCTCTGATCAAGCCTTGGTGATCTGCCATGCCTTCTGATTTAGCTAAATATCATATTGTTTTATAATATTTCTGTGAAGCACCATTCGGCAGTTCATTACATTAAAGGTGCTACACAGGTTGTTACTGTGAACCCAATCTCGCTTCTCCTTGTTTTATTTTTCTTTATACATCTATTTATCTCTGATTCCGTCTTTCCTTAGGATGGTGGGGTGGTCCTATGTAAGAGATCATGGAGTCTGTGATTGTATTCTCTGGAGTGTAGGGGAGTAAAGGTGAAACTATTGAAACATTAAAATATTCATGCAGGGCTCCACAGGGTGAATACAGGAAGGATGTTTTTACTGTGAGTGTGTTGGGTGTGAGTACATCTAGCGACCAAGGGACACGGTTTCAGAGTAAGGGATTGGCCATTTAGGATTGAAATAAGGAGGAAATTCTTCACTCGAAGGGTAATGAATTTTTGGAACTGAGTATCCAAGAGGACTGTGCATGCTTAATCAGTCAGTGTGTCCAAGACAGACATCAATAGACTTCTAGACATTAAAGACATCAAGGATATGAGGATAATGCAGAAAAATGTTGTTGAGGTAGATAGACAATGACAAAGTTGAACCGTGCAGAAGATTTGAGGGGCTGAATGGACTGCACCTACTCTTCACTTCTATGTGCTCTATTGTCCCCTCGGTTGTTAGCTCTAGCTTAAACATTAAATGCTTAAGGACAGAGACTATTGCAGCTCATTGACTTCACAGTGATGGTATCAGCTCACAGTTCTAACCAACTGTGACACAAAAATAATTGGAAAAATTAAATAAAAGGTGGAGAAAAGAATTGATTCAACTTCCTGTTATGACCACTGCATTATTACAGAGCAGAAGAAGGCCATTTGGCCAATCATGCCTATACTGGCTCTCCTCATGAGAATCTCACTTAGTGCCACTGTCCAGCCTTCTCCCCATAACCCATACTCAATGTTCCTTTCCAGATAACAGTCTAACAGCCTTTTGAACCCCTTGATTGAGCCTGGTTCCACCATATTGTCAGGTAGTACATTCCAAACTGTCACTGCATGAACAAGTTTCTCCTCATGTCATCTTTGCTTCTTTTGCCAATGATTTTAAATCTGCACCCTCTCGTTTTTTGATCTTTTCACGGATGAGAACAGTTTCTCACAATCTAGTCAGAGAGTCGTACAGCACAGAAACAGACCTTTTGGTCCAACCAGTCCATGCTGACCATAATCCCAAACTAAACTAGTCCCACTTGCCCTGCGCTTGGCCTGTATCCCTCCAAACATTTCTTATTCATGTACTTATCCAAATATCTTTTAAATGGTGTAACTGTACCCGCATCCATCACTTTATATTGAAGCCGTACAGGACATTGGTGTGGCCTCTTCTGGAGTACTGTGTCCAGTTCTGGTCGCCCTACTACAGGAAGGATATTATCAAACTGGAGAGGGTTCAAAAAAGATTTACCAGGATGTTGCTAGGAATGGAAAGTTTGAGTTACAGGGAGAGGCTGCAGCATAGAAGGTTGAGGGGTGAACTTATCAAGGTTTATAAAATCATGAGGGGCATAGTTAAGGTGAATAGCAAAGGTCTTTTCCCTAGGGTGGGGGTATTTCAAGACGAGGGGTTGTACTATTAAGGTGACAGGAGAAAGATTTAAAAAAGGATATTAGGGGTACAGACCCCTCCAGAATATCCCACTCCAAAACATTTTGGACCTTGATCGCAAATGACTTAAATATCGAATCCCAAATTGTTATTTTTTGGCACACAACAACTGACACCCTCACACCTTCCCCCGGCACACAATAGATTGTTTCCATCTCAGTGCTGTAGAAGGGGCTGTGGATATTTCATGAAGTGAAAGCAGGTGAAGGACGAACGTGGAGAGGGAGTAAAACAATGGGTTTTATGAACCTTCTATCTATGACTAAGTGCTGGAAAGTACAGGAGCAGTCAGTTAGGGCTACAAGTTTATCACAATAAGGAAAGATTCCACAGGAAGTCAGACGAGCTGCTTAGTTCATTGCTGTTGAGAAGAACCCTGCAAAGTTACAGACAGAAACACACTGCAATATACTTTTTGCTTGTTTTGGATAGCTCCTACTTCATGGATTGCACAGCCACAACTCTGTATCTGGCCCTTTCCATCCCTAAGAATGATGTGACAGTACCGTAATCAGCATTGAAACGCCTCAGGTTCTGATCCATCCTGCTCCACTGTTACCTAACCCTAAAGATTCCAATCTATCCCACTCGATTGCTCTTTAACCCACTCAGGTTGAAATAATAGAAAAAGGTCTTGCTCTTGCACAGTTTCTACTGATCATATTGGAGTTAACAGTTTGTCAGGATTCTCACCAAGACCTGTGGGTATAGGGGGGAGCCCTGTGAAAGTTGTTGGGGGGTGGTTAGGCCTTTCCGTTAGACTGGGCGGGTGCAACTGTTATATTCCACACTGGCAGTTGCTGACTTAGAGTCTGCGATTCTAAACTTTCACCTTGTGAATCCACTTGGCGAAGCCCTAATATAAGCTTTTTTTTGAAGTACAGTTCCAACAGGCAACAGTCACTGTTAAATGCCCAGTATGCATGAGAGAGGCCTATTGCCCAGAGAGGGTTTGACTACAACAAGCATTACAGCTGAACTTAAACTGACCCCTCAGCACAAATTACAACCAGCTGCAATCTTGGTCAACTTTCTGCCACTGAACTTAACCCCTAAAGTCTGCACAGCGATCCCACTGAGAACAGCAAACTCAATTCAGATTGGGTTTTGGTACAGGAAGTGTCCAAACCTACATTACTCAGTTACTCACTCGATTGGATATATTTACTCTTTGAACTGTCACAAGTAACCACTAATATTCTTGTAAATCCTCAGCAACTGTGCAACTGTCATGAATATCACTTGTTTCAAAACGAACCCCACCCTCCTGGTGTCTAGGTTAACTGTCATCTGCCTAAGCAATACATACCAGGGACTTGCCAAGTTTATTATCGCTAAAGGTTAAAAAGAGTGCTTTGAGCCTAACTCAATAGGTACAAATGTTTCTCGGCTTTAGTCCAACCTGACTTACTCCCCTGACGTCGCCATGGTGATGGACATTGGAACAGCTTTCTGGAAAACGAGCTGCTTATCGCTGAGCCATAAATTTGAAAACTCCCTCTTCTGACCTTGAAGATTGAAGGAAGGTTTGTCTGGAATACAGAGTTCCAGAGCGGATCAGGTCCAGGCTGTATATATACAATAAAATAATCAGGCATCAGGAAGTACAAACTAAAAACACAATACAGCTTACAAATCTCATCTAATTGCTCCATCTTCAATAACCTACTCAAATTGTACAAGGCTCCTTTATGAATCTAATCACAATGTTATATGAAATTAAATATACCATATTGTACTCATGACTACATGGCTGACAAGATGATCAAGGCATGAGCTAATTGTTGCATTATTTAGGTGGTCTATATCTAGGCTGAGTCAGGCACACAACCAGATTACACCGTCCTGTATGTTCCCGTTAACTGGTCAGCTTTCCAGTGAGGAATTTCCCAAGGTCTGTGAATGCATCTGTTAATTGGGCTGGGAAACACCCCATCAATCTTCATCCCGATTCATTGGTTCCCTCTCCATCACTAATGTGCTTCCAGACTAACGCTGGCTCCCCATCCAGAAAGGCTTCAATTTTAACGTTCTTATGTTAAGTCCTACTCTGAGCACAACCCTCCCTATAAGCTATCCAAGGCCTTCGACCCTCTGAAGACAGTATCCTTCCCAATCTAGCCTCCTGAGCATCCCCCACACCATTAGCAGCCATACCTCCAGCTGTCCAGGCTCTAAACTCTCCTTTCACTTGGTATCAACTTTTTTTTCTGATAATGGAGTCATAGAGTCATTCAGCATGGAAACAGACCCTTCGGTCCAACCAGTCCATGCCGACTATGTTCCCAAACTAAACTAGTCCTACTTGCCTGCCTTTAGCCCATATCCCTGCAAACCTTTCCTATTCACGAACTTATCCAAATGTCTTTTAAATGGACCTGCATCCACCACTTCCTCTGGCAGTTCATTCCACACACGGACCACACTGTGTAAAAAAAAAAATTGCCCCTCAAGCGCTTTCTAAATCTTTCTCCTCTCACCTGAAAAATATGCCCCCTAGTTTTGAACACCCCACACTAGGAAAAAGACCCTTGCCATTCACCTTATCCATACCCCTCATGATTTTATAAACCTCAATAAGGACTCCTGTGAAGCATCTCATTCATTTTACCAGCGTAAGAGTTGTGGTTGTATACATAGAGCCATGGTCAAGTAATTTGTCTCTCAGCTTTATAGCCCTTCTGTCTACACCCCAGAGACATCTAGAAGTGCAAACAATCCAGTGTCATCAAGGAGTTGCCCAGAAATATGACCTTTCCACAGCCCACTCAGTGAACAGCCATTTTTCACTACTGCCTACTGTAACAGCGGTCAAGCACATTCAGCCTCAGACCTTCAGGTAAACATCCTCCAAGGCAGACTTCGGGATACGTAACAATGCAGAGTCGCCGAGCAGATGCTGATATCCAAGTTCGGTACCCATGAGGATGACCCCAGCCAGGATCTTGGATTCACGTCACACTACAGGTGACCCCCACCACACTGTATACTCTCACACACGCACACATACATACACACACACACACTCACTCATTCACACAAACACACACTCTTACACACAGCCCCACACAGAGTTACAAAGATCCTCTCTTGTACACACTTTCTCTCACGCGCATACACACACACACACACACAAACACACTCTTATACACACAGATCCTCTCTCATACACACTTTCTCTCAAGCATGTATGCACGCGCGCGCACAAACACACACATACACACTCTCTCTCTCTCTCTCCCCACACACATGCACACACTCCCTCTCTCACACATACACTTTTCCTCTCCCTCTCACACACGCACGCACACACGCATGCGGATCTGTGGGGTGGATCTGTATTTGCAGATACATTCTGTTTTGCTCAGAAGGCACACAGTCTGTGGACTGTCAGTCAATGTGGCATTTTGTGGATTCCTACTTTGGAAGTAGGACCTGTCTGGCTCCAAGCCAAGACACAGGCAGGGCCTCGCACCCGGCATACATTGTCCGACCTAAAATGTCACCTCTTCTTTACACTGATAAAACCTTTAGTTCTCTCAGGACAGTGACTTGAAAAGAATTCGGGGATTTATATATACATATTAATCAATTAAAACCTTCTAACTGATTAAATATTTAACAGCATGCTCGGTTTGTTTAATACATTCTCATCTGTGGTGTGACCCTTTGATCTTTTACTTACAAAATTCTGTGTCTGATACTACCTCTCTCACTAACACCTGAAGGAGGACTGAGGCTCCAAAAGCTTGTATTTTCAAATAAACCTGGTGGACTATAACCTGGTGTCGTGTGATTTCTGACCTTGCTGTAACACCCAATGTTTTATTTGTCGAGGAATTTAAGCTCCTTGTTCCCATCCTATCTTCTCCTTTCTTCTATGTAGCAGGCAGCGAGGAAGGCCAGTGGTATGAGAGATAGTAGGAACTGCAGATGCTGGAGAATCTGAGATAACAAGGTGTGGAGCTGGATGAACACAGCAGGCCAAGCAGCATCAGAGGAGCAGGAAGGCTGACATTTCGGGCCTAGACCCTTCTTCAGAAA
>NC_063350.1:51122064-51194284 GCF_021869965.1 Rhincodon typus
TCAGCCTTCCTGCTCCTCTGATGCTGCTTGGCCTGCTGTGTTCATCCAGCTCCACACCTTGTTATCTCTAGGCCAGTGGTATGTTAAGCTTCATTGCAAGTGGGTTTGCGTAGAGGAGCAAGGAAGTGTTACTGGAGCTGTACATGGAATGGGTGAGACCACACCGAGAGTATTATGTGCAATATGACTGTCCTTACGCAAGGAAGCATCTACTTGTGTTGAAGGGAGTTCAGCATGGGCTTGCCATGGATTCTTGCAATGGCAGCATTACCCTTATGAGGAGAGATTGGGTCAACTGGGCCTGGATTCACTGGAGTTTAGAAGAATGAGGGGGGGATCTGATTGAAACATGTTAAATTCTGACAAGGCTGGATAGATTGGACACAGGGATTATGCTCCCCCTGGCCGAGGGGTCCAGAACAAGGGACTGCAGTCTTAGGATACGCAGTACGCCATTTTGCACTGAAATGAGGAGAGGTTTCTTAACTCAGGGTGATGAACCTGTGGGTTTCTTTACCACAGAAGGCTGTGGAGCCATGTTTATGAAAGAAATACATTTCTAGCAATCTTAAAGGAGAGAGGAGGAGTATGGCATTGAGATAAACGACTAGCCATGATCATGTTAAATCTTGGAGTGGGCACAAATGGCCTACTATCAGAGAAGTTGAGGATTATCAAATCAGTCATGATCTTACTGAATGGTGTAGCAAACTCAATGAGCTGAATGGCCTGCTTCTACCCCTAAGTATTCTGGTCTACTGCTTCCAATTTCTATGATTCCACCAGCCCTCAAGCATTTCATTAATTCTTGGGATGTGGTCATCATTGGAAAGATTTATTACCATCTGAGTGGCCTTGAGCAGGTGATGATGGGTCCACTGTGTTGTATCATTGAGTTTCCTGTGGTAAGTTAACTGATTAACACAGGTTGTAACATCCTTATTTGCCACCCGACTGAGATCAGCGAAATTCACCAGAGGCCCAGTCTGCACTGGAAACCTTTCTCATCTCCACAGCCAAACGCTTTTAATTGTAGCACTCCGTTTTGCTCTTGTTAAGTTGAGTACATATATCGGATTTTTTAACACAAAGGGTTGTCCTGGCTTCTCATGCCCATCTGCAATGGGAGCACGACAGCCTTATTTTCCCAGGTCCTGGAGCACAGATATCAGGATCGAGATGCAGGGTTGCCTTGCAAACACAAGTTCAGGAAGCACGTCAACCAAAGATGACCACAAGCCATCACAAGACAGTCAAATCATTAAAACGGAGGGGGGTGGGGGGAAGGTGTCACCTCATTGACTTAGTGCCAAGGCTTAGGGTTCAATGTTCTTCAGACAGGCCCAATAGCCCATCTAGCAACAAATAACACAAGCTAATCTGTTGGTGAGTGTGCTTGCTAGCTGTTTGGCAGAGTTGCCTGCTCCTGCTCTGGGAGATGACTCTCCTTGCCATCTTCTTGAGCTATGATCAAGCTCTGTCCTTCCGCCAAGGACTCAGGAATTGGCAGTGATGCCTCCTCACTCAGCTGCTCTCTACATTGCCAGCTGGTTTCCTGGAAGATTGCAGCAGCACCATTAACCTCTTCAAAGCCACGGCGTTTTGGTTGCTTGAGCTGTGGAAACATTAATGTTAATTCTTATGAGTGATTCCCAGCATTACTGCATTCAAAATGAGTAATGACATGAAACCTACTTCTTCCAGCAAGCTTTTGGTCATCTGGAATAACCTCCTCTGGCTTTGTGTCGGATATTTCCTGATTACATTCCTGCTTTACAAATGCAAAGTTTATAAGGTTGTTTATTTTTAAGACTGTCTCTTATATTTAGGACAAAAATAGTGGAATTAAGGGAGTCAAGTGTCCAACTCTGAATTCTGCCTGACAACAAGTTGAAGTGTTTGTTTGTTAAAGGTTAGAAAGGGGACCCAGGTAGTCTTATTTGGAAGATATGCAACATTCACACCTGGTAAACAGAGACCAGAGCAACTGTGCTGGCAGAGGATAGACTATTAGTCTCCAGGTGTAACATGGAGGTGTTAGGTATGTCAGATGTGTGGACTATTATACTTTAAACCGTCTATTTAGAGTCATACAGCTGTACAGCACAGAAACAAACCCTCCAGTCCAACTCATCCATGCCGACCAGATATCCTAAATTAATCTAGTCCCATTTGCCAGCATTTGGCCCATATCCCTGTAAACTCTTCCTTTTCATATGCCCATCCAGATGCCTTTTAAATATAATTGTACCAGCCTCCACTATTTCCTCTGGCAGCTCATTCCGTACACGCACCACCCTCCATGTGAAAAAGTTGCCCCTTGGGTCCCTTTTAAATCCTTCGCCTATCACCTCAAACCTATGCCCTCGAGATCTGGAACAAAAACAAAGTTGCTGGAAAAGCTCAGCAGGTCTGGCAGCATCTGTGAAGGAATAAACAGAGTTAATGTTTTGGGTCCGGTGACCCGTCAACAAAAATAAAGTTGCTGGAAAAGCTCAGCAGGTCTCATGTTGAAGGATCACCAAACCCGAAACGTTAACTCTGTTTTTTCCTTCACAGATGCTGGCAGATCTGCTGAGCTTTTCCAGCAACTTTGGTTGCGTTCCTGATTTACTGCATCCGCAGTTCTTTCGGTTTTTATTCCCTCTAGTTTTGGACTCACCAACCCTATGAAAAAGACCTTGGCTATTCACCACATCCATGCCCCTCACGATTTTATAAACCTCTATAAGGTCACCCTCAGCCTCCAATGCTCCACGGAAAATAGCCCCAGTCTATTCAGACTCTCCCTATAGCTCAAACCTTCTGACCCTGGCAACATCCTTTAATATTCAAGATAGAACAGATTGGAGGTATAGACTTCTATCTGGATACAGAGCCCATTCGAGGTAGGCTTTGATTCCATAGCAAGCCATCGTATATCAGCTTACAAACTGCTTAAGATATCCCTGAACCATTACACGGACAGGTCAGGCTGTAAGATCTTGAGTGACAGAGAGAAACAACATAAATGCTGCCAGGTTTTCCCTGGAAGAAGGAGCAATTTCCAGCATACCCATCAATGTGGAAGCCAATTTGGAGATTAGAACTTGTCTGTTGTAAAAATGAAATGGAGATGAGCAGCCAGGTGCTAATGATAGCTTTGGACTGTTTCAGGGAGAACAAAATGTCCACTTAAGGAACAGAATAAAATATAACTGGTCTTTTAAAAAATTGAACGAGGAATATTTTCTTAAATTTACAGTATAAATTGCCAAGTGAATAGTGTTTAGCCACTGTTCCTTTTCATTATTTATTACATTAGAAGTTTTAAACATTGTCATGTAACCCTTCCAATCAGTAACCAGAAATTCAAGCATTTTTTTAAAGTTCAGTTTCTATGAGAACTGTAACACGAAGTGCATGGCATACTTTACAGTGTTAAAGGTGATATATGAATGCAAATTATTGTTCATGATATATAAGCATATCAGCTCTATGAAGGGTGGGGTGGGGGGTTAATGGGGCAATGTTAATCTATCCTCAGCTACAACATCAGCTAAAAAAATCAACCAGAATAAGGAAGGTATTATAAATGACAAGTATAATGTTATATTGTCATGTTGCTGAACCAGCCAATTAGAGGTCTGGACTATTAAATGCAGAGAAGGTGAGCTCAAATTCCACCATGGCAGTTTGAGAATTTTCATTACATTTTAACAGCTGAGAATATAAAGCTTGCATCGATAAAAGTGCATGTGGGGGTAACGGTTGTGTACTGATAATGTCACACAGTCCAGAGACCCAAGCTAATGCTCAGGGAACAAGTGTGCAATACCCATGGCTGATGGTGGGATTTAAAAATTCAATGAATAAATCAGCTATCTCCTCATTTACCTACCCCTTCCAGATCTCTTTCTCGCTCTCTCTCTTTTCTCTGGGCTCTGTCTCCACCTATCATCTCACCTCTGCCTTCTCCCATTTTGGCTTCAGCATAAATAACACATTTTCCCAGCCACTAATAATTCTGATGAAGAGCCACTGGACCCAAAATGTTAACTCTGTTTTCTTCTCACAGATGCTGCCAGACCTGCTGAGTTTCTGCATCAATTTCTGTTTTTTGTTTCAGATCTGCAGCAGCTGCAGTTCTTTGTTTCATAATAATTGAATTTAAAAAAAAACTCACCCTAGTAATTGTGACCAATAAGTGTGGTCAATTATTGTAAAACCCATCTAGACACTAATGATGTTTCAGGAAATCCCTACCTGATCTTGCATGTGACTCCAGGCCCTCAGTTATGTGACTGACTCTTAACTTCGTCTGAAATAGCCTAGTAAGCTATTCAATTCAAAACCAATTAGACAGGCAACAAATGCTGTCCTTGCCAGCCATAGTCAGATCAAAGAATTTTATAATAGCTGTCAACTTGATTTGTTTTGATTTATTATTGTCACATGAACCTGGCTACAATGAAAAGTTTTGTTTTGCATGCAGTGCAGATCATACCATACAAAGTGCTTTGGGTAATAGAACAGAGCGAGGAATATAATGTTACGGCTGCAGAGAAGGTGCACAAAGAGTGAGATCAACATTAAGTTTAAAATTTGGGAAGTCCATTCAGAAGTTTAATAACAGCGGGGAAGAGGCTGTTCTTGAATCTGTCCGTACGTGTGTTTAAGCTTTTGTATCAAATGCCCGACAGAAGAGATTATGACCGGGCTTGCAGAGGTCTTTGATTATTCTAGAACTTATTCTAAAAGCCCATATGATTCTCTGTTTTACTTTAAGGAATGACAGCTGTTATCCTTACCCAATCTGACCTATATATGACTGCAATTCCAAACAATCCATGATTGCCCATCATTAGCCCTATGAACAGGCCAAGCAAGTTACTCAAGTATATCAAGGTACTGCCAGCAACACTAGATAAACACCCAGCCCCACCTTCTCGGGGAAGCTGAGATGGCAGTAAATGCCTTCATTGTGACCACACCCTGAGAAAGAATTGATCTTAAATGCCTACTTTATTATCTTGGCCAACACTTCAATACCTGTAGGTGGAGACTGGGGTAGTCCCATCAGAAATTTCAGGTCAAACATTGTTCTATTTCATCAAGTGAAATATACAAACTGGAAAATTATGCCAGGCTAACTTGCACAAATCCCTCCTGTTTAACTTACTGTTCAGTTAAAACAATTTTAATAATTAACCCTCTGCTACAACACAATAGTCTGTCTCCTCAATAGCCAATGAATATCACTTACTAGACTCTGCCACCTTGCAGCTCCAAATTCAGCTTCTGTTCAACAAACATGCCCACTGTAGCAGGCAATGGGAACGAGGGGCAGGAGACCAGGCAGGGACTGTTTGTCCTGCACTGCCCAGAAACAGTGAGAAGATAGGCAGGCATTCCCGAACTCAGCACAGGCCAAGGATCAAACCGGTTGCCTTTTTCTTTCAGATTTTTCAAGTTGTCATTTGTTATTTTAAAATAAGGGCATGTGTTCACTGCTGTCTCTGAAACTAAATAGAATCTCTGCAAGATGATTCAAATGCTTATATCAATCATTAATCATTAGTAGTTGCATAACATGACGACCAGTTGCGTATGGCAATCATCACCATGACCTACATACTGGCCTCAAACAGGTTGATTTGGTCAGGCATATTTACAAAGCTGTTGATCCTTCTTACACACTGAAAGGATTTTCTTGTGAGTTGTAGCATCATACTTCTTTTTCTGTAGCCAATAAATATCAGGAAATGATCCGTCTAATTACTAAATTAGTTACTTTCACCAAGTGGATAAAACTCCCAATATCTATAAAATCAATCAATCTCAGACGGGTGCTCCGGTTTCCTCCCACAGTCCGAAGATGTGCAGGCTAGGTGGATTGGCCATGCTAAATTGCCCAAAGTGTTCAGGGAGGTGTAGATTAGGTGGATTATGGGGGGATGGGTTTGGGTGGGTGCTATAAGGGTTGGTGTGGACTTGTTGGGCCAAAAGGCCTGTTTCCACATTGTAGGGATTCTATTCTATGATCTATGGACCACAGTTGTAGACTGCTGTTAGTTCCAAGGAAGGGAGAAAATAGAAGGCCTCCAGCTCTCGACCACTCCCCTATCACCTCCAGGAGGAGAGCACACATGTTTGGCAAAGACAGGATACGTCTCAGGTGTTCGGATCCCCCACTGCCAAACAGTCGGCTCACACACCAGCCTTGATGTTTAAGATCTGAACTGTTTTAAGTGGGTCAATGCTGGTTTCAAAACCTGCTGTAGCTGACCCACGTGAGCAGTGATCATTTGGGTGAGAGGCATTTAAGTCAACCTTTAAATCCTGCCCCCCTCCAGCATCGCCAGCGCTGCCTCTGTGATAATCCAGTCGTGATTCATATCTCATTCCGCAACTGATAAAAGCAGAACCTGTACTTTGCACAATGTGTGTGTTTGTGATTTATTTGTGGTTTTCTGGGCGTTGCTGGTGAGACCAGCTTTAGTTGCCCATCCCTGATTCCACATCACAGGCATGGTGGGGATCCTTCTTAAATTATTACAGCTCTTGGGTGTAGAAACACCCACAGTGCTTTTAGGGAGGAAGTTCCTGAATTTTCCAGTGACAGTAAAGGGTTAGGGATAGTGTTCTTGGAATGGTATGTGATTCAGAGGGAAATTTACAGGTGGCAGTAGTCCCTTATATCTGCTGTTCTTGTCCTTCTATGCAGTAAACATTGCAAGTTTGAAGGCTGTTATTGGAAGAGCCTTGATGTTTTTCTGCAATGCATGTTATAAATGGAACTCACTGCTGCTGGTGTGCACGGACGCTTAAAGTAGTGAATGGATAGTCAGGCAGGCTGCTTTATATCGGCTGGTGTCAAGGTTCATGAGTGTTGTCAGACCTGCACCTATCCAGGCAAACTGGGGAGTATTCCATTACAGTCCCTGACCTGTGCCTTGTAGGTGAGTTACTCACTGCAGAATACCCAGCCTCTAGTGGCAAATCCAGTTTATTTTCTGCCCTACTTGTCGATTCAGCAATAATAACGCCACTGATCATCAAGGTAAGATGGTTAGGTTCCCCCTTGGCAATCGATGACAGCTATCAGTACTGAACTGAGCTTAGTGACTGAAATTAAAACCTTCCAGCAGCTATTGTGGGATTTGAACCTGTGGCATTACCATTACATAATTGTCTCCCATTTGAATCACGTGTATATATGTACTTTTTTTTTCTTTATTCATTCACGGGATGAGGGCGTCACTGTCTAGGCCAGCATTTATTGCCCATTCCTAATTGCCCACAGGGCTGTTAAGAGTCAACCACATTGCTGTAGGTCTGGAGTCACGTGTAGGCCAGACCAGGTACGGATGGACATTAGTGAACCAGATGGGTTTTTCCCGACAATCAACAATGGATTCGCGGTCATCATTAGATTCTTAATTCCAGATATTTATCGAGTTCAAATTCCACCATCTGCCAAGGCAGGATTCGAAACTGGGTCCCCAGAACATTATGTGGGTCTCTGGATTATCAGTCCAGCGATAAAACCACTAGACCATCACCTTGCATTCATATAGCAACTTTAGCATAGTAAATAGACCCAGAGCTCTTTACAGGAACGTTGTCAGGTAGACTTTGACACTAAGTTACATAAGGAAATCTTAGAACAGGTGATCAAAACCATGGTCAAAGAGGTAGGTTTTAATGAACATCTTAAAGAAGGAGAAAGAAGTTAACACACAAAGAATTCTATAGAGAATGTCCAGAGTTCAAGGCCCAGGCAAAAAAGGTGCAGCCGTCAGTGACAGTATGATGAAGGATAAAGAACTGAAGGCTGTAGGGTGAAAGTGTCAACAAAAATGGAGAAAAGCAAGGCCAAGGAGGAAGCTGAAAACTAGAATGAGGATTTTACAACTGAGCTGCCACTGGGCTGAAGCATAGGCAGCAAAACGTGTCTGGATCAATGGGTGAACAGGACTTAGCAAGAGTTAGGAATATGAACAGCAGAGTTTTGGATGACCTCAAGTTTACAGGTGGGAGATTGGTCAGGAATAGTGGAGTGAACATAGGCACAGATTAGAATAGGCATGGATGAGGGATTCGGCAGCAGATTAAGTGAGGCTGGAGACCTGGAATTCGACAATCTTAGTGATGGAGAAGATAATGGTTGGAAGCTCAGCTTAAGGTCAGACAGGAAGCCAGAACTGCAAAAGGTTTGTTTCAGCCTGAGACAGAAAGAGAGACTGGATAGATTTATATGTTGTAATCAGAATACCGATAATAGTATTACTTACCCGCGTGTGGAATCGGCTCAACATTTCCTTCAGGTGATCTACAAAGGAAAAGCAGAGTCATTAACTAAAGAAATGAATTGGAAATAGTAATTAGTTGTAGTTGTGTATTTTACACAATGTCCAAACATAATCAGCAGCCTGTGATGGAAAGGAGTTACAGATCTCCGTCCTGAAAGATGCAACAATGAACCAAATCATTAGGACAGTTCGAGATTTGATCTCTTGTCTGTGCTGTTCTCAGAGCAAGTGAGGGCACACAACTTGTTTCTTACACCGAAAGAGAATGGGGGGGTTGCCACTCCCAAATTCCAACCATGAAAGTCCATTGGAAACCACAAGAGTCATTCTCAGCTTCAAGCAAGATTGGGAGTCTGACGAGCCAACCCACTTTGTTCACATTCAAACCCAGGTCCAAAATTTTAGAATCATAGAATCCCTACAAGTGTGGAAGCAGGCCATTCAGCCCATCGAGTCCACACCGACTCTCTGAAGAGCATCCCACCCAGTTCCACCCCCTACCCTATCTCTGCATTTCCCAACCTAGACACTATTGGCAATTTAGCCTGGCCAATCTACCTAACCTGCACATCTTTGGACTGTGGGAGGAAACTGACGCAGACACAGGGAGAATGTTTAAAAACTCCACACAGACAGTCGCCTGAGGCTGGAATCGAACCTGCGTACCTGGCGCTGTGAGGCAGCAGTACTAGCCACTGAACCACCATGCTGCTCATTTTCCAAGCCTCCATTGTCCGGTTTCTAGTCGGGGGTGGGGGGGGGCATGTAAAATGCAGCAGGAGTCTGTCCCTCCTCCCACCTAGCCACCTCTCCCCAATATGTCAGAAGGCATATCCTAAATTGAAGTTTACTTCTCCCATGCCCTAAATGAAGAGAAGTAATTGCAAATGAATTACGTCAACAAGTCACTGAAATGATTCTTTGCCATTCTGACTCAATGCACTGAAATTTGGGCCGACAGTGGCTCAGACTAATTTGAAGAGGGCCAATATTGCAGTAGAGTTTACCATATCTATGATAACCCAACAATAGTCACAAGGGTAGGTGGCAGTGGGCACCTGCCCTCACCCCTATTGACGCCCTAAACAGCCAGTCATTGGGTGAGTGGCAGGAGGTCAGGGGAGGACACATGGCAGGTATTCCTGCTCGGAGCTCAGGCAGGAAACGCAGGCTTGTGGCCTGCTACAACACCGGCCCCTTTTCCCAACCTTTAACTGGGGCCTTTCCAACAAGTCCCTCAACAGACCCCACAACCACCACCTCACTTAGGGGCTCCCTACTTGTCCCCCACTGCAAGACCAGTTGGAATCATCCTTTTCTCTGGATGACCGATACTTAAAATCTGGGAACTAGGAATTGGCTGACAGCTTCCTGAGGTCCTGAGTGAGGAGCAAGTCCAGTCTCCATCCTCTTAACACTCTACAGAACATTAAACGGCTGTGGGATGGCTTAGAAACCCCCACCAGAATAATCCTGCCCAAGGAATGGGCACTTTCATGGATAGAGGTCTGATTAGCCAGAGAATCACTGTGAAACAATTAAATATGGATTTATTAAATCACCAGAGATTTCCTCGTCTATAAAAACTACACCAGCAAAACACGCAAAGCAAGTTTTCTATCAGATGTGTAACTTCTAAAGATGAGTGCAGCAATATTTTTGGATCCAAACTCATCGCTCTTTGTTTAAAATACAGATTGTAGAATGTTTGTCATTTTCTCAAGGCCAACACTCCCTTGGCAGACTCCTTTTGGCTTTCAGCAACATTTTATTCACACAGCGTGATGTTATTGTCTGGAACATGCTGCTTGAACATTTGAGAGAAGCAGATTCAATAGCAACTTTCAAAACAGAAACAGATTCGTCCTTGAAGGCAAAACAATTATTGCGCTGTGTGAAAGAGCAAGGTAAAGGAAGTAATTGGATAACCTGACAAAGAGCCAGCAACCAGACAGTGGGTGAAATGACCTCCCTCTGCACAAATCATAAATTTGCATTTATATTCCATCACAAGAGTGCACTCAAACAAAGCCAAAGAAGGGGATAAAAGCAGTGATGATAAAAGGCTTTCCGAAAGAACAGAGTCTTTGAGGCAGCATGGCGGCTCAGTGGTTAGCACTGCTGCCTCACAGCACCAGGGACCTGGGTTCAATCCCACCCTCGGGCGACTGTCTGTGTGGAGTTTGCACATTCTCCCCGTGTCTGCGTGGGTTTCCTCCGGGTGCTCCGGTTTCTTCCCACAGTCCAGAAATATGCATGTTTGGTGGATTGGCCATGGGAAATGCAGGAATACAGTAGGGGGTGGGTCTGGGTGGGATGCTCTTTAGAGGGTGCGAACTCACTGGGCAAAATGGCCTGCTTCCACACTGTAGGGATTCTATGAAATAGGATAAAGAGGCAGTCTGGTTTACAGAGTGGATTAAGCAGCACAGGGATCAAGTGACCAAAGATGTGACTCTCTTTTCATTCTCTACAGTCAAGATCTGCATTGTATAAGTAATAATCATTCACTCTTGCTTTGTACGAGCATCATGCAATGAAAGAGGTCAGAAGGTTCACCAAGCAATGACTACAGTGCGGATCTTAGATCTAAAATTTCTGAACAGAGAGAAAACAAGGTGATTGGCATTCTCTGATTAATCTGAAAGTATCTGTGCATTACACACTGTTGGAGAAAGTGCTGTGAAACATCATTCAGCCTGCCATTATAACAATGGGGAAGAGTTTAATCCTTACCTCGGTGGTAGACAATGACAGCAACTAAAGCTACCAGTGTGGCTGTGACTATAACGCTGATCACAATCGTTGGAGTCTCGTCAGGGACTGGTGTAGGCCAAGGCTTACCTGGATAAAAACAGGCACCTGGTCATTCGGAGCTAACAAAAGACTCTTTGTTTTTCTCTGGTTTATTTAGTTAAAATGGAATTTGAAACAAACAGCAACAGTTTTAAAGCAGACAAATACATGGATAATGCCAGAAAGCCCCAGCATCACCTCATTCCCAGCAGCATTGCCAGTGGCAACAAAGTAAAGATTCAGTCCATACTTTATAAACACCGTGAAACACGAAGACATCCAATTGTACTGATAATTTTAATGGTTAGTTAGAAATAGTTTCAAGCGATACCAAGCCATTAAAGTAGGGAATATGGATATTACCCTAATCATTTGTACTTTGCTTCTCATAGAATCCGTACAGTGTGGAAGCAGGCCATTGAGCCTATCAAATCCATACTGACCCTCCGAACAGCATCCCACCCAGACCCACTCCCCTATGCTATCCCGGTAACCCTGCATTTGCTAACCCACCTAGCCTGCACATCCCTGGACACTACAGGCAATTTAGCATGGCCGATCCACCTACCCTGCACATCTTTGGACTGTGTGAGGAAACCGGAGCACCCGGTGGAGAACTATGCAGACATGAGGAAACTCATGACACATGCAAACTCCACACACAGTCACCTGAGGCTGGAATCGAAGCGGAATCCCTGGTGCTGTGAAGCAGTGGTGCTAACCACTGAGCCACTCTGCCACCCTGCCACCCTATATTCTGTCCCTTCCTTCTGAAGGTAGCTCTAACATCCCCAGCTCCATGCAGAATAGAATCATGGAATGGTAACAGCACCAAAGGAAACCATTTGGCCCTTTGCAGTTGTACTGTCCATCTGAAGGAGAATTTCTTCTAAACCACTCCTTTACCTTTTCCCTGTAGCCCTGCATCTTTTTCCTTTCACATAATGATTGCATTTCCTTTGAAAGCCTTAAATGACCCTGCCTCCATCACCCACTTAGGCAGTGCATTTCAGATGCTAACCATTCAAGGTAGCAAAATGCTTTTCCTCATACTGCCATGGCTTACGTTAAATCTGTGCCCTCTGGTTCTCTATCCTTCCACCAATCAGAACACTTTCTACCTCCTCTATCCCAAACCCTCACAATTTTGCGCACCATATCGAACTTCATCTCAGTCTTTCATTTTAACTTAAGTTTCTCACACCTTGAACCATGAATCTCTTCTGCACCCTGTTCAACATTTCACACCTTTCCCAAAGTGTGTTGTCCAGAACTAGACACCAGGTGAGGCTAAACTGATTTTTTTTGTTTTTAGTAGAGGTTAAGTATAACTTCCTTCTTTTGTACTCTGAGCCCCTTCTGAACAATGCCCAGGATGCCAGATGCTCTATTAACCATTCTCTTAACCTGTTCTGCCATGTTTAATGGTTTATCCAAAACTCACACTCTGTGCTCTCTTTCAAATTGTGCCCTGATGTGATATTTAGGTCTTCCATTTGTACATCCTCTCCATCTAATATCAGTGATGCCCATATCCAGGAATGAAGCAAATGCTGTCTTGACAGGTAAGATGGATTAAAAGGCATATTTCTTATGAAACCAGTGTACTTCATCTAATGCAGTGAAGGGACAGCGTCCATTTGGCAACCAGTTTTCCTGAGAATCTTCCTTTAAAGACTCACATTGGAATTTGTTGGGACCTTCTGTGTTCCAAAGTACTCTGGGTTCAACCCTGCAATTTCTTCTTCACCTATGCTCCAGCTCAAACTGCTCTTGCATCCAGCACCAACCATAATTTAAACTAAATTTAACCTTAATCAGTCTGTCTGTTTCTCCTGCTTGTGTACACAAGGATCAAGGTCAGTAATTTACATCAGGAATGGCATGAGTCCTAACACTGAGCCCTAGGAAACTGCACTATAAACCTGTCTCCTTACCAAAAACACACTATTTACCACAACTCTCTATTTCTTCCCACTCGGCCAACTTGTATCCATATTGCTACTGTGGGTTTTATTCCATAAGCTTTATCTTTGTTTACCATCTGTCGAGTGGCACTTTATCAAATGTCTTTTGGAAGTCCACCACATGAACAGCATTACCCTCATGAAATTTTTCTGTTATTTCACCAAAACACTCAAGCAAGTTAGTTAAATAAATACAGGCTTCCCTTAGATTTCCTGAGTTAATCCGCATTTGTTTACTGTTGTTTAATTTCACCACAAATGATCAATTCTAAAAGTATTCTAAGTCAGACTGACTGACTGGGCTTCTCTTTAGTGGCCTTTTTTTGAATGAGGGTCTCTTGTACTGCAGGATAGAATCCCTACAGTGTGGAAACAGGCCATGCAGCCCAACAAGTCCATATAAACTCTCCGAAGAGGATCCCACCCAGACTCACCCATCTACCCTATCCCTGCATTTCCCACGGCTAATCCACCTGCCCTACCCATCCCTAGACACTATGGACAATTTAACATGGCCAATCCACCTAGCCTACACATCTTTGGCCTGCGGGAGGAAACCGGAGCACCCGGAGGAAACCCACACAGACACGGGGAGAATGTGCAAACTCCACACAGGCAGTCACCCGAGGGTGGAATTGAACCCGGGTCCCTGGTGCTGTGAAGCAGCAGTGCTAACCACTGAGCCACCGTGCCACCATATGTACCAGCATGATATCCCCATTGCTCTCAATTACATAAATGTGCGGCTGTGGCATTAGCTGCTGCTCGAGTTGCAGTGGCTGATGATATTTCTTGCACATATAGTTGTACAGCATCTAAGTAGATCCTGAAGTTCCCACATGGAACAGGATGTGCACCCCAGGGATAAGAGCTACCCTGTCATTCCACGACATAAACCACCCTCAGCAGTGACATTCTAGTTCCTTAAACCCATTTACATATGTGCTTCCAATTCTTTCCTCTTTAACTCGTTTCAGTAGCTATCCAGCAGCAATGGCTTAAAACAAACTGCAGTACAAGACGATCACACTATGTGAAATATGATGCGTTACATGTATAATCATAAAGACAAAATCTCAGTGAGATATTACTAATAAACGGACTAATGGTATTGCCCTGACTATGCACTGTTGTATAATCATCAGTCAGGCTCTCTCCATGGATGTTGCCTGACCCACTGTGATTCCCAGCAGTTTTTGTTTTCAGTACAGATTCCAGCATCTGCAGTAATTTGCTCCTTCCTAGTCAGTTTCAGGCTGCTGGTCACCACTCACAGTCTCTTAGCGCAACATGTATAGAATTCAGGCGAGAACAATACTGTACATGATTATGATGTCTCTTCCACAACCAGTTTGCTGGTCAATCATTGTCTACAAGAGCAGTGAAATGGCTGAGGTAACATAACATTTGGGAGGAAATATTTTGTGTCAGTATTTTGAAGGACATGGAAGCTAGGGAACATGGGGAGCTAAATCGAGATGTCAGATTATAACCTGCAACATTGGGCCAATTAACCAATTTTACCCTAAACCGCATTCTGAAGAAAGGGTCACCAGACTCGAAACATTAACTCTGTTTCTCTTTCCACAGATGCTGCCAGACCTGCTGAGTTTCTCCAGTAATTTCTATTAATGTAATGGTGCCTGTTAAATGGGAGGATATTTCTGGGAGATTGTCCAGTGAAGTTATTTGGGTGGAACTTAAAAATAAGAAAGAGATGATCACCTTGTTGAGATTGTATTATAGACACCTCCAATAGTCAGTGGGAAAGTGAGAAACAAATATGTAAGGAGATCTCGGATATCTGTAAGAATAATAGGGTTGTAATGGTAGGGGATTTTGACTTTCCAAACATAGAGTAGGACTGTCATAGTGTTAAGCGTTTGGTTGGGGAGGAACTTTTTAAGTGTGTACAGGAGAATTTTCTTATTCAATATGTGGATGTACCTACTAGAGAAGGAACAACACCTGACCTTCTGCTGGGAAATAAGGCAGGGTAAGTGACTGAGGTGTCGGTGGGGGAGAATTTTGGGGCAAGCGATCATAATTCTATTAGTTTTAAAATAGTTATGGAAGAATACAACTGATGAAAAAGTTAAATTCTAAATTGGAGCAAGGCCAATTTTGACGATATTAGTTAGGAACTTTCAAAAGTTGATTGTGAGAGGCTATTGGCAGGTAAAGGTACGGTTGGGAAGTGGGAGACCTTTAAGTATGAGGTAATGAAAGTTCAGAGGCAATATGTTCCTGTCCATGTGAACAGCAAAGCTGGTGGGTGTAAGGAATGCTGAATGACTACAGAAATTGAGGCTCTAGTCAAGAAAAAGGAGGAGGCATATATCAGGTATAGACAACTGGGTTAGAGTGAATCCCTAGAACAGTATAAGGGCAATAGGAGTATACTTAAAAGGGAAATCATGCAGACAGACAGGGGACATAAGATAGCTTTGGCAAATACATTAAGGAGAATCCAAAGAGTTTCTATGATTACATTAAGGGAAAAAGAATAACTAGGGTGGGAATAGGGCCCCTTAAAGATCAACGTGTCCATTTATGTGTGGAATCACAGAAGATGGGCGAGATACTAAATGAATATTTTGCATCAATATTTACTGTGGAGAAGGATATGGAAGCTAGGGAACTTGGGGAAATAAATAGTGATGTCTTGAAAAGAATTTATATTACAGAAGCAGAGGTGCTGGAGGTATTAAAAACACATAAAGGTAGATAAATCCCCGGGACCTGATCAGATGTTTCCCAAACTGGGGTTGAGACTGCTGGGCCCCTTGCTGAGGCATTTGTATCATCAACAGCCATGAATGAGGTGCCAGAAGATTGGACATCAACTAATGTGATGACATTATTTAACAAAGGTAGTAAGAAAAAGCCAGGGAACTATAGACTGGTGAGCCTTACACCAGTGGTGGGTAAGTTGTTGGAGGGGATTCTGAGAGACAGAACATACATGCATTTGGAAAGGCAAGGACTGATCAGCTATAGTCAATATGGTTTTGTGTGTTGAAAATTGTGTCTCACTAACTTGACTGAGTTTTTTTTTTAGAGGTGACAAGGAAGATTTATGAAGGCAGAGTGGTAGACCTTGTCTATGTGGACTTCAGCAAGGCATTTGACAAGGTTAGATCATATGGGATCCGGGGAGACTTAGCCATTTGGATACAACATTAGCTTGAAGGTAGGAGGCAGAGGTGAAGGGTTATTTTTCAGCCTGGAGACTTGTGATCATTGGTGTGCCACAAGTAAAAGTGATGAGTCCACTGCTTTTCATTGTTTATGTAAATGATTTGGATGTGAACATAGGATGTATGGCTATAAGTTTGCAGATGAAACCAAAATTGGAGGTGTAGTGGACAATGAAGAAGATAATCTCAGGGTACAACAGGACATTGATCAGATGGGCCAATGGGCCGAGAAGTGGCAGATGGAGTTTAATTTTTATAAATGTGAGGTGTTGCATTTTGGTAAGGCAAACCTGGGCAGGATTTATACAGTTAATGATAGGGCCCTGGGGAATATTACCAAGTGAAGAGACCTTGGGGTGCAGGTACATAGTTCCTTGAAAATGGAGTTGCAGGTAGACAGGATAGTGAAGAAGACATTTGGCATGCTTGCCTTTATTGGTCCAAACATTTGAGTATACGAATTGGGATGTCATGTTGCAGCTGTACAAGATGTTGCTGAAGCCACCTTTGGAATACTGTGTACAATTCTGTTTGCCCTTCTATAGGAAAGATGTTGTTAAACTTGAGAGGGTGCAGAAAAGATTTACAAGGAGATTGGAAGGTTTGAGTTTGGGGAGAGGTTGAATAGGCTGGGGCTTTTCTCCCTGGAGTATTGGAGACTGTGCAGTGACCTTATAAAGGTTTATAAAATCATAAGGGTTATGGATAGGGTGAATATCCAAGGGTGGGGAGTCCAAAATTAGTGGGCATACATTTAAGAGAGAGGGGAAAGAGTCAAAAGGGACATGAGGGGTGACTTTTTCATGCAGGGGATGGTGAATGTGTGGAACGTGGTTCCACAGGAGGTGGTGGAGGTGGGTACAACTGTAATAATTAAGAGATATCTGGATGGTCACATGAATAGGAAGGGTTTAGAGGGATGTGGGTCAAATACTGGCAAATGGGACTAGATCAGATTGGGCTGAGTTGGATTGAAAAGTCTGTTTCCATGTTATATGACTCTATGGTGATCTTTTGCTAGGAGCTTGAGGTACTTACATTTCACATCAGTCGTTGCATTGCCTGGTTTCAGCTCTCCTCGTGACCCACAACTAAAAGCAAAAGGACACTGATTGTCAGAGAATCAGAGCACAGAAAGTACCAAAGACTGTATATAATCAGAGGTCCCAATGATAAACAGTAAATGTCCCGTTTACTTTGTTCACTGATCCCAATCTACACCAAGGGACACATTTGGAGTTTCAAGGCATCAATTTGATCAGATGGACACCAGTTAGATCCAGCCATCCTAGCTCATCCCCTGTTTAACTGCCCTTTTTTGAGGCAAAAAAATCCTCACAGGCTAGGCTTACGTTTTATACTTTTACTGTAGGCCGTGATCAGACTAATTACATACCCCACAACATAGTCACTTAGTGGGTGAAGGACAATGGCCACTTGGAAACAGCGCCACTTCTAAATCCCCTCCACGTCACAAAATATCACATATTGTTCTTATCATAGTCCTGAAACTTTCTCTCTAACCATGACATGGAGGTGCTGGTGTTGGACTGGGGTGGGCAAGGTCAGGCGTCACACAATACCACATCGTAGTCCAACAAGTTTATCTGAAATCACAAGCTTTCGACACACTGCCCCTTCGTAACTGCACCTGACGAAGGGGCAGCGCTCCGAAAGCTTGTGATCTCAAATAAACGTATTGGACTATAACCTGGTGTCACGTGACTCCTGACCGCTCTCTAACAGTATAATCAGAATACATTCACCACCGGAACAGCAACAGTTTGAGGTTAACAAGTGATGTATTATATATGCACATCTTACTGAGAATGTCTGGGCGGAGTTAAACAGACTGTTTGGAGAGGAGGGAAAAAAAGGCAGAGAACTAATTCCTCTCCAGAGTAATTCCAGGATTTTGAGCAATTTTGTCAGAGGGAGTGACCTATAGGTGCTTAACGTGATCTAGCCAGACTGAGTGTTGGATGGTTAAATCAGTTTTGTGCCAGGTCTGAGCCCCTTAGACCTGACAAAACAAAAGTTGGGACTTAGGAAGAACAATCAACATGGAACAGGGTAAAGATATTGCTCGAGACAAGGCAATCAAACAAGAGAGTCAAAGAATGGTTCAGCATGGATACAGGTACGATGTGACCTGTAGGCAGTTTAAAACTCTGTCCATTTAACACATGGATATTGTCCCACCCCATTCAACCTAAAGTTTCCCACTCCTCCCAGTTAACCTGGGTTACTTACTTTGTCCATTTCCAACACAGCTCTACAGATGACGAGACATTTGAGTAATAACCACTCCTGCATTCCTCACACTCTGTGTCCCTGTGTTTACGATCCGCTGGCAAACAAACCACATGAGCATGTCAGTAAATGACAATGACAGTAATAATACCTCAAACTATACGTTATAAGTCAGAGCTGTTTATAGATGGTTATGTTTTTACCTGGTTTAGCTACTCCAGAGCCAGGCTCACAAATCTTGTCCTCCACACACATTTCACAGTCCTCATTGATACAGTGCTTCCCTATTGCACACAAACACACAGCATCGGTCAAGGTGTTGCCAGGAGACTCGGTCACAAATCCTCCATCTGAAGATCGGAAAAGGCAGATTGTAAGAATGTTCGTGATTGCAGAGCCCTCCCTCTTGGTAACAGTGATAAGACTGTGCACTCAGGGACAGAGACAGGGACTGTGTGCCTGCGTTTTTTTTTTAAGATTTCCATCCTGTTTCGAATCTGGCTCATGGTTTGACTTCAACACTTCCCGTAAATCAAGCAGTGCACTCTTTTATGAAGTGAACACGCTTTGGGAAACTGTTAAATTGCAGGCCCTGTCATGAAAAAGCCCAAACCTGACCTAATCAGCGCAGGCCATTGTTTTATCTTGACCCCAGTAGGGCTAAGGTAATATTTTTTTATTCAGACAGTGTCTCATTGGGAAGCAATGGTATATTTTAAATGACAGATAAAATAATTCTGACAATTTCTTGTTTCAGTAGCTGTGGAGGAAGAAATATTCCTCTTATTTAGTATTCCAACAGAATGCTGAATTTGCATTCTCATAATATAACATCCACTTCAAATACAAAGCTCTCCACATTCTATTGGGGATTTAATTTGGCCACAATCTCACTTCCTTCCTCCCTTCCCCCAAAGAACAGTTTTATATTTACTCACAGTCAATTGTGTTTGAGAGGAAATACTGTCCATTTTGTGTGCAGCACAATTGAATCAGGCCATAAAGCTGGCTCAGGCATTAGGATCACAGACACACATGCAGGAACACACACAGGCACACACAGGAACAAACACATGCACACAGGAACATGTGCACATTCACAGGCATGTACACACAGAAACATGATACACATGAACTTACACACACAGAAACATATGCATGCATTGGTGCACAGACACAAAGAAACATACACACATGCACATACACACACAGGGGAACAGAAACAAACACACGTGCACATACACAAACACACATGCACATACACAGGTGCACACACACTGAGGAACATATGAATACACACAAGCACATACACAGGCACACACACATAGGAACATACATGCACACACACACACACACACACACACACACAAGCACACAGAGGACCAGATGCATACACAAGTACACATACACAGGCATACACACAGAGGAACATGTGCACATAATACAGAAGTCCTCAGTGGCTTTACTTTTCTCTTTTCTTTTTGGTTTGGAACTGTAAGTTCAAGTTAAGAGTTGAACTTTGAACAGCAGGTTTGTTTTAAAGGGGAAGAGAACAAAGACAGATGTTTGCAGTTAGGAACCAGCCTAGAAGATGTTGCAACCTAATTACTGTGCTAAGGGCACCGTGGACAAATTGGCACTGAGCTGTCTCTACACTCCAGGCTGGCAGCAGTTCAATGTCGAACTTGCCAATCAAGGGAGAACTGGTGTTAACCAGTCAACCATAAAGAATGTTGATTTACAAGGATAAAAGGAAAGAGAGAACTGATTCTGATTTATTTTTAGCAGGAGAGTGATTATTTGAAAACTTCTAGAGGTGACTGCTGTGTTTTGACCTTTCTAGTTTTCTATCTGGTTATCGATTTATTGAGTGTTCTGTGAAGAGAGTCTAGTTTGTAAGAAATAAGTACAAATATTTCTAGATAACTGCTGAAACTGTTTGTATTAACTACCGGCATTGAAATCAAGCTGAAGTATTATGTACAATTTTAGTCCTCTTACTCGAGAGGGATGTAGTTGCATTGGAGGCAGTTCAGAAGGCATTCACTAGATTGATTCCAGAGATGAGGAGCTTGTTTTATGAAAAGAGATTGAGCAGTTTAGGCCTATACTGTCTGAAGTTTAGAAGAATAAGAGGATATCTAACTGAGGTATACAAGATGCTAAAGGGGATTGACAAAGTAGATGAAGAGAGGATGTTTCTTCACGTAGGACAATCTGGAACAAGAGGTCATATTAAGGTAAGGGGTAACAGGTTTAAAATAAAGATGAGGAAAAATTACTTCTCTAAAATGGCCATGAATCTGTAGAGTGCAATGGATGCCAGAACATGGAATAAATTTTAAGGAGATAAACAAATTTTTAAATAGTAATGGGTTGAAGGGTTATAGAGAGCAGGCAGGAAAGTGGAGTTGAGGTCAAGATGAGATCAGCCATGATCATACTGAATGGCAGAGCAGGCTCAAGGGGGTGAACTGCCTACTCCTGCTTCTAGTTACAGAGTCATAGAGATGTACAACACTGAAACAGACCCTTCCGTCCAACTTGTCCATGCCAACCAGATATCTCAATTAATCTAGTCCCATTTGCCAGTATTTGGCCCACATCTCTCTAAACCATTCCTATTCATGGGCCCATCCAGATGCCTTTTAAATGTTGTAATTGTACCAACCTCCATCCCTTCTTCTGGCAGCTCATTCCATACACGCACCAATCTCTACATGAAAAAGTTGCCCCTCAGGTCCCCTTTAAATCTTTCCCCTCTCACCTTAAATCTATGCCCTCCAGTTTTGAACTCCCCCACCCTGTGGAAAAGACCTTGTTTATTCACCCGATCCATGCCCCTCATGATTTTATAAACCTCTATTAGGTAATCCCTCAGTGTCCGACACTCCACCCCAGCTTATTCAGCCTTTCCCTTTAGTTCAAACCCTCCAGCCCTGGCAACATCCTTGTAAATCTTTTCTGAACCCTTCCAAGTTTCACAACATCCTTCCTATAGCGGGGAGACCAGAATTGCATGCAGTATTCCAAAAGTAGCCTAACTAATGTCCTGTACAGCTGCAACATGACCTCCCAACTCCTATACTGAATGCGCTGACTAATAAAGGCAAGCGTACCAAATGCCTTGTTCACCATCCTGTCTACCTGCGACTCTACTTTCAAGGAACTATAAACCTGCACCCCAAGGTCTCTTTGTTCGGCAACACTCCCCTGGACCTGACCATCAAATGTATAAGTCCTGCCCTGATTTGCCTTACCAAAATGGAGCACCTCACATTTATCTAAATTAAACTCCATCTGCCACTCCTCAGCCCATTGGCCCATCTGATCAAGCTCCCACTGTACTCTGAGGTAACCTTCTTCACTGTCCACTACACCTCCAATTTTGGTGTCATTTGCAAAGTTACTAACTATACCCGCTATGTTCACATCCAAATCATTTATATAAATGATGAAAAGTCGTATACCTAGCACAGAACCTTGTGGCACACCGCTGGTCACAGGCCTCCAGTCTGAAAATCTACCATCCACCACCACCCTCTGTCCTCTACCTTTGAGCCAGTTCTTTATCCAAATGGCTAGTTCTCCCTGTATTCCATGTGATCTAACCTTGCTAACCAGTCTACCATAAGGAACCTTTGAGGTCACCTTAACCCTATTTGCCAAAGCTATCTCATGTCCCCTTTTTGCCCTGCTGATATCCCTCTTATGTATACTCCTACTGCCTTTATACTGCTCAAAGCTTTCACTCAATGTCCGTTGTCTATGCCTGACATATGCTTCCTTCTTTATCTTGACCAAAACCTCAACTTCTCTAGTCATCCAACATTCCCTACACCTACCAACCTTGCCCTTCACCCTTACAGGAACATACTGTCCCTGGACTCTCGTTATCTCATTTTTGAAGGCGTCCCGATTTCCAGCAGTCCCTTTGCCTGCGAACATCCAATCAACATCTGAATGTTCTTGCCTAATACCGTCAAAATTGGCCTTCCTCCAATTTAGAACTTTAACTTTTAGATCTGGTCTATCCTTTTCCATCACTATTTTAAAACTAATAGAATTATGGTCGTTGACCCCAAAGTGCTCTCCCACTGACACCTCAGTCACCTGCCCCGCCTTATTTCCCAAGAGTAGGTCAAGTTTTGCACCTTCTCTAGCAGGTACATCCACATACTGAATCAGAAAATTTTCTTGTGCACACTTGACAAATTCCTCTCAATCCAAGCCTTTGACACGATGGCAGTCCCAGTCTATGTTTGGAAAGTCAAAATCCCCTACCATAACCACCATATTATTCTTACAGATATCCGAGATCTCCTTACATTTTTGTTTCTCAATTTCCCACTGACTATTGAGGGATCTGTAGTACAATCCCAATAAGGTCATCATCCATTTCTTATTTCTCAGTTACACCCAAATAACTTTCCTGGATGTATTTCTGGGAATATCCGCCCTAAATACAGCCATAATGTTATCCCTAATCATAAACGCCACTCCCCCTGCTCTCTTGCCCTCCCCACTTTCTATCCTTCTCTTAGCATCTATACCATTAAGCTGCCAGTTCTGTCCATCCCTGAGCCACGACTCTGTAATTGCTATGATATTCTCAGTCCCATGTTCGTAACCATGCCCTGACTTCATCTGCTTTACCTGTTAGGCCTCTCGCACTGAAATAAATGCAGTTTAATTTATCAGTCCTACATCGTTCTCTGCTTTCTTCCTGCCTACCCGGACTGTTTGACTTGCTCTTTTTCCCCAGCTGTACCGGTCTCAGACTTAACTCTTTCCTCACTATCTCCCTGGGTCCCATCCCCCGCCCTTACTAATTTAAATCCTCCCAAGCAAATCTCCCCGCCTGTATATTAGTCCCCTTCCAATTCAGTGCAATCTGTCCTTCTTATACAGGTCATTTCTACTGCAGAAGAGATTCCAACAATTCAAAAATGTCAATCCTTCCCTCATGCACCAGCTCCTCAGCCACGTATTCATCCGCTCTATCGTCCTATTCCTACCCTCACTAGTTCGTGGCAACGGGAGTAATCCAGATATTACTACCCTCAAGGACATAATTTTTAAATTCCTGCCTAACTTCCTATATTCTCTCCTCAAGAGTCTCATCCTTTTCTCTTCCTATGTCTAGTTCTTACATTGTTATACAGTTCTCCTTGCCTGTGAACAACCCATCATCCAAAGTTTTCATGAAGGCCTATATCCTTCATTGGAAACTGTTTATTGATTTGGCAAATTAAACAATTCTTTTATTTTCTTTCTAAGTTATCCCTTAACTGTGTCTATCTGTTTATCGGTGTGTGAGTGAGATTTATGATTTTAAAAAATGCACTTTAAATCATAGATATTAATTAGATTAACTTGTTACTTATCTGTGTTCCGCTAAAGTTACATTATTAATAATAAATTGTTAACTTTTGTATAAGTTATAAACTTGGTATCCAACGTCTGTCATTTGTAAAGTCTGGTTAGGAACAAATGGACATTTTTTGCAAATTCAGTGCTAGTGAGACTGATTTGGTTTGACTTGCTTGCACTGAAATGGAACATACACACACAAAGACACATGCACCTATGCAGACACCCACATTAACAGGAATGTGCACATACACAATGCAAATACAGTGGCACACAAGTACAGGAGCACGACTACACACACACAGGCACGCACACAGACACAGAAATGTATGCATACACATGTGCATATACACAGAAGCACACACGCGCGCACATCAGTAAAACCATACCAGAAATGTAAGTAAAAAGAAAACTAGGGAAAACTATTTGAACCTACTTGGATCACAGTACGTATGCCTCTGGCAATGATCAGCCAAGTTCCACTTTGACTGATACAGTCCCTCTTCACAGGGGCTGCATTCAGTGTCTTTCTGTATCGTGCATTTACTGCTCAAAAAGGTACCTGCAAGATAAATACCACAAATACAAAGTTATTGCACAAGGAAGGCAACTCTCAGATCTTGCTCAAATCTTTTCCACAGATCTGAATGGATTTTGACACTGTCTGATGCAAACAAATCTTTGGTCATTTATTTAGAAATAAACCTCTCAGCAGGTTTTTCGATATTAATTCTGTGGCAATTTCAACCTATATAGAAAATATTCAAAATCACTTTATAGAAGAGTGGAAAGGTAACAGAAAGAGACAAAGGATTAAACTGTTATGCCATGGGAAGAAAGAATTTGCATTTAAATTGCATCTTCCTCAAGGTGCCCCAAATGGAAGAGTGTGGAAAGAAGACATTGATATATTGTAAGAAACACTGCGTCTGTTTCAACTGAACTAAATAGTCTCTCACTGTTCCATTTTTCAAGGCAAAGCCCTGAACAATCAAAGTCAACCTGTCTGAATTGAAATTTAAACAAAGCCTGTCAGTTAACTGTCAATCATCATTGACTGTGCATTCTCCAGAGCAACATCTCCACCAATCAGACTGCACTTGCCAACTAAGCAGCATTCTCCACTCTTCAATATAAATGTTGATTTTCCCAGTGAATTGGTATTTTCTTTTTGCAAATTGTCCTGATCAGTGCAACATCAAAAGCTTTGACAACATGTGTCCTTTTACAGCAAGGCACAAGATAATTTGTGTTGATTATTGAGTGACAAAACAAAAGCTAGAATACTGCTCAGTTCTTCTTAATGATGGTGTTGGCTAACCTTTCCATCTACATGAGAGAGTCACCTCAGAAAACTTTAATGTCACTTCTGAAATATGCTCCTTTGACAGGGTAGCACTGTATTGTACAAAGATGCCAGCACAGTTCTGTGCTTAAGTGAGACATGAAGTCACAAACATCTGATTTAGAGGCAAGGATACTCCCCACTGGGCCACAGCTGAAGACTAATGGGGATGGGGTGGCTGGAAACTTCAGCAAAAAAAAAAGTGAGCTTTGAGATGTCTGAAGATGGTAAGAATGGACAGAACATTGACTAGACAGTACACCATGATAACGAGAAATGATCCCATCAGTTTGGAGGGAAGAGAGTGGAGGATGCAGAAAATAAAAACAGTAAACCCGAAGGGAGGGTGACAAAATATCAGCCTGACGATACATATACTTTCCAACATTGGAAACAAGCACTGGAACCATGGCCAATCTGATACCCCCTAACCCAGAGATCACTACTGGCAACCTATCACAACCTCAACTGAGACAAAGTAAAGTCAGTGCAGGTCAGCAACTGACCCAGAAATGGAATCTAGGAACTTCCTGACCTCCTCAGCTCAGCTGCTCACTCACCCAACTCAATCTGCTTTTAATTTATTCTTAGATTTCTGCCCCTTCCTGCCTCCTGCCCTGAGAGTGCTAAAGATACCATTAGTTTTTAAGTACCTGAGACAACTCTCTTCTTCACGTGTACATTGGGCCATTTGGGAATGGAATCAGGAAGCAGGTCTTCACACTCAAACCAACAAAACTCAAGAATACTGTTCCCTCAAGGACTAGGACTTTCAAGATGTAGATCAGAGCTTTCCAAAGTTAGGGTTTAGCAATCAAGTGGGGCCTTGAATCCAGGCTATGACTGTTGACAGGTTAACTTGCTATGAAGGTTATCACACCTGAACTGTGGATTCACTAATCTCCCAGCACAATGCAATGCTCAGGACGGATTATCAAGCCTGAACCTGGTCCCACTCTATAGCTCAAAGTTGTCCTGAGCTTGGTATCACCATGTCACGTTCCTCAAATTTAGTTCTTACTTTGTCATCTGAACACTCAGATCAGTTCTACCCGTTCAGACACCAACCAACTACTCATCCTGGAACTCCCTGAAGTATGATATATAATGGATGAACCAACCAATAACTTGGCTCTTATGCAACGCCATTGATCCGTACTTTTCCACTGAATGAACAATAATTGTCAAAATCAATCTCTAGAACACTGAACTAACCTTAGAAAATAATCTCATATAAATGCACGGCAATCTGCTTAGCTAAAGGAAGAGGACGGGGCCATTCAGCCTCCTAGGTTGTTCTATTAGAACCTTAACTCAGCATCACTCTACCTACATCCAGCTCTACTGATCAGGATCAGCAAGTCCCAACCATTTTCCCTCTGTGACTCCATTTCAAGGCTTGAAAATTGTCACCACCCATCAATAAGACCGGTCAGAGTTAGGGAGAAGAGTTACACACTTGGTTGGGGCTCTGCTAGTACCACAGAGTTTGTAGCCCTACAGGTTCAGCTCATGACCCCACTTGGGGTCCCAACCTCCCACTTTGGGAAGCTCTGATCCCTATGTTGAAAGCCCCCAGCCCTTCAGTGGACAGTTTTCTCGATTTTTATGGATCTGTGTGCTTCCTGATTCCGTTCCCAAAATGTCGAGCAGTGGCCCAGTTTACATTCCAGTTCTCTGTCCAGCAACCCGCCCCAGTATTCTCTATCATCAATTCTAGACTTACCCGGTGGACATTTGGCACAGCAGCGGGACGACAGTGAGTACTGTGTGATATTGTTACATTTGGTAGCACACTCACAGTGGTACAGCTGAAAAGAGAAAGACAGAGAGTGAACCAAAATTATAAGTGCACTGCTCATTCTACACGGTGTTCTGTGGGAATGAAAGATTAATTCCCTGGACAATGGAACAAGCAAATCCAGGAGAAAAACATCACAGGAGAAATGAACTGTATCACATGCAGATGTTATTTTCTTTACACACTTTTTTTTAGCTGTAAAGAAATCAGAAATAGATCAAAACTGGCTATTTGAGCAACGATCAAAAAAATCTTCCAATCAACTAACAATGTCACAGAATTGCAGAATAGATACAGTGCACAGCAGGCCATCCAGTCTGTCAGACCGCTGTTGTGTCAGGAAAGTGCCATTTGTGGATGAGTGATGGCTTTCTCATTGCCATCAATGTACCCAGTACAGTTATAGACTCATACAGCATAGAAACAGACCCTTTGGTCCAACCAATCCATGCCAACCATAATTCCAAACTAAACTAGTCCCACCTGCCTGTGCTTGGCCCCTATCCCTCCAAACATTTCTTATTCATAGACTTACCCAAATGTCTTTTAAATGTTGTAACTGTACCCGCATCCAACACTCCCTCTGGAAGTTTGTTTCACACAGGAATCATTTTCTGTGTAAAAAAGTTGCTCCTTCATGTCTTTTTTACATCTTTCTCCTTAAAAATATGCCCTCTACTTTTGATCTCCCTCACCCTACGGAAAAGACCATTGCTATTCACTTTCTCCACGCCCCTCATAATTTTATAAACCTCTACAAGATCACCTGTCAACCTCCTACGCTCCAATGAAAAAAAGTCCCAGCCTATCCAGCCTCTCCTTTTAACTCAAACCCTCCATTCCTAGCAACATCCTAGTATATCTCTTCTGAACCCTCTCCACCTTAATAATGTCCTTCCTATAACAGGGTGACCAGAACCGCACACTGTACTCCAGAAGAAGCCTCACTAATGACCCATACAACTTCAACTAGATGAAGGAGCTGTGCTCTGAAAGCTTTGTTTTCAAATAAACCTGTTGGACTATAACCTGGTGTCATGTGACTTTTGACCTTGTCCACCCCAGTCCAACAGCGGCACCTCCACATCCTGTACAACCTCAACATAATGTCCCAACTCCTCTACTCAAAGGTCTGAGCAATGAAGGCAACCATGCTAAACGCTTCTGAGCCAGCTCAGCAGGTCTGGCAGAATCTGTGCAGAGAAATCAGAGTTAACGTTTCGGGTTGAGTGACCCTTCCTCATAAGTGTTCTTTAGGAAAGGAAACTGGCCTACCTGTGACTCCAGACCCACACCAATGTGGTTGACTCTTAACTGCCCTTTGGGCAATTAGGAATGGGCAATAAATGCTGCCTAGCCAGTGAGGCCCACATCCCATGAATGAATAAAATGTCAAATTTAGACCCCTTCTTTTTTTTTTAAATGATTATGCCAATTAATTCTTGCTAAAAGATTATTTATAAACACATGAATTAGGAGCTCAAGTAGGCCATTCAGGCCCCCAAGCATATTCCACCATTCGATAAGGCAATGGCTGATCTTATCTCTCCATCTTCCTGCCAATCCACATTAACCTTTCACCCACCTGCTTTTTAAGAATCTATCCACCTCTGACTTAAAAGCAAAGATTCTGCTTCTGCAGCATTTCGGACAGGGAGGTGATGGCTTAGCGGTATTATTGCTGGACTGTTAATCCAGAGACCCAGATAACATTCTGGGGACCCAGGCTCAAATCCCACAATGGTAGGTGGTGGAATCTGAATTCAATAATATCTGGAATTAAGAATCTAACGATGACCATGAATCCATTGTTGGAAAAACCCATCTATTTTGCTAATCTATGGAAGGAAACTGCCATCCTTACCTGGTCAGGCCTACATGTGACTCCAGATCCACAGCAATGTGGTTGACTCTTAACTTCCCTCTGAGCAATTAGGGATGGACAATAAATGCTGCCTGGTCAGTGACACCCTCATCCCATGAATGAATAAAGAAAAAAACAATTCCAAAGACCTGCAACCCTCTGTAAGAAAACACTTCTCTTCATCTCTGTCTTAAATAGGTGACCCCTTGTCCCAGAATCTCCCACAACAGGAAACATCCTCTCCACATGCACTCTGTCAAGATCTGTCTTGGGTCACATATCAATCAAGCCACCTCTTACTCTTCTAATTTCAATCACAGAATCCCCACAGAAAGAGACCATTCAGCCCAATGGGTCTGCAGTGACACTCCAAACAGCATCTCACCCAGACTCAACCCATCCCGGTAACCCCAGATGGAGATTTTCCCACGGCAAACCCACCTAGCCTGCACATCCTTGGGCACTACAGAGCAATTTTTAGCATGGGCCAATTGACCCTGACCTGCACATCCTTTAACTGTGGGAGGAAACCGGAGCACCCGGAGGAAACCCACGCAGACACAGGGAGAATGTGCAAACTCAACACAGACAGTCACCTGAATCAAACCTGTGAGGCATCAAGACTCTGTGCCCCTCCAGCATTTAATATTTGATACATATTAACATTTGCAATAGTTGGGGAAGAGGAACAGTTCTTGTGTATATTGTTTCTACAGCAACCCACCCACAGCCATGCGGCTCATCACCATGGCTAACCCCAGCTTCCCACAAGAAAAGTAATGAGGATGTTTCTGTGCTGCTTTGTGTTACTTCTTGTTACTGAACATGCCAGTGTGTTCCAATTTCTCCTGAAGCTCATCTCCAAACCTAAACATTTCACATAATGTACTGATGATCAGTGCTGCGGTTGCTTCCCTCAAGGTGAATATATCAGTGGGAGAAGTGGATTTTGCAAGTGAGTACTTATCTCATAGCCTGATCTTGCAGTGGTTACACACTCATATCAGAAGGAAGTTAGAGACTTTCAGAACTGCTAATGCTCCTGCACAGGATCTGAATGTTTATACATACAGTATCAACTAATATCAACCGTGTGCAAGAGGGTCACTTCACCAAAGACAGTGGTTTTGGACCCCTCCCGACTTTTAACTGGACAAAGTGCTGATTTTTCAAGGCTGCATGTCGACAAGCATTCTGACAGCATGGAGATAACAGATAGATCGAGAGAGGTAACGGTGAGAGCCAGAGTTGGGTATAAAGGACATGAACATTGACCCCACTTGTATGGATATACTGGGCAACCTCATAAGATCATGGGAACCTTGGAGTTCTCCAGAGAGACACTGCAGAGTTGAGAAGAGAAATCATGACGACAAACTGATATAATGAAGCAAGGGCAGCGTCACTGAATTAGGCACTGGACGAGTTATCTTGAAGGAGAATCATAGGTTGACTGTGTCAAAAATTTTAGAGAAGGTGGCGATGAGAAAACTAAAGGGACAGTGCCTGAAGATAGAGAACTTTTAACAAGCTCATCCTCACTTTGAACAACTTCTCCTTTCACTCCTTTCACTTTCTTCAGGTCAGAGGGGTGGCCATGGGTACCTGCATGGGCCCTAGCTATGTCTGTCTCTGTGTGGGGTACATGGCACATTCTTTGTTCCAATCATACTCAGGCCCACACCCACAACTCTTTTTCCAGTATATCTGCTATATGAACTGGAGAAGTTTATCCAATTCCAATTTCCACCCTACTCTCACATTCACTTGGTGCACCTCCGACTCATCCCTTCTCTTCCTTGATGTCTGTGTTTCCATTTCTGGGGATAGGCTGGCCATCAATATCAATCACAAACCCACTGACTCCCAGTTACCTGGACTATACATCCCCACATCCTGCTTCCTGTAAGGACTCCATCCCATTTCTCCCAGTTTCTCCATCTCCATGATATCTGTTCTGATGATGCCACCTTCCATTGGGTGGGAAGGGGGCCTCAGAAATGTCCACCATTTGCTTCAGCTGAGGATTCCCCACCGCCATGATCAACAGGGCCTTTAGACAAGTCTGACCCATCTTGCACTCTCCGCCCTCCATTAACAGCGATAGCGTTCCCCGATCCTCACTTCACCCCCAGCAGCCTCCACATCCAAAGGATAATAAGCCACTATTTATCTGAGTGTGGTGGGATGCCATGACCAGACGCATATTCCCCTCCCCTCCTTCATCAGCCTTCTGCAGGAACTGTTGTCTCCAGGACACTCTAGCCCACTCCTCCTCCGCTCCCAATACCTCTCCACATCGGCACCTTCATCTGGCATCACAGAAGGTGTAGCACCTGCCTGTTTACTTCCTCCCTTGTCATCATCCAAGGCCCCAGACACACCTTCTGAATGAAGCAGTGCTTTATCTGCACTTCAGTCAACCTAGTCTACTGTATTCGCTCCTCACACTGTGGTCTCCTCTACATTGGAGAGATGAAGTGCGAATTGGGCAACCGTTTTACAGAACACCTTTGTTCTGTCCACAAAAATGACACTGACGTTCCAGTTGCCTGCCACTTCAACACACCAACGTGTTCCCCGGCCAACATCACTTTCTCCGGCTTGCTGTTGTGCTCCAGTGAAGCTCAGCGCAAGCTGGATGAACAGCATCTCATTTTCCATTTGGGGATCCAGTAATCTTCAGGGCTCAATAGTGAGTTCAATACATTTAGGGCCTGAGCACCTTCTGCTACGTCCTTTCCACACGCCCAGAGATGTGTGCTACTCAGGGGGTAACCCTTTATGGGGCTGGGGGTCTCTGTGAGCCAAGATCAGGAATGTCTCTTCTCCCCCACCACACCCTAAGCCCACAATGGGACCATTAGCATATTCCTGGAGTATATGTGACAGTGGTGCCAAGCCACCACTTCATTGGGCACATAAAGGCCTCAAATATTCTAAGGGCAAGAGGCTGTACACCATCTCCCCAACACTGGTAAAAGGCCACCTAATTTACCTCAGGAGAGCTGAGATACAAAATCAACCGAATATGCATTTGTACAGAGCCTGGGTCAGAGCTCACACAAGTGCAGTGCTCAGGTTTGAGGTCGCCTGCCTCAGGACCTTGGACAGGAACCAACACACGGTCAGTAGAGCCCTAACAGATTAATTCAGGAGAATGGGGTTCATAAACTTGGCTTGTATACTATTGTCTCACAATCCTATTCCTAATAAACGGGTGGCGTTGACTTGTGACGGGACAGTTGACGCCAAGTGGTCATCTGAGAGGTGCAACATGAAGCACAGTGGCTTAGACCAGAAGGACTGATTCGCAGAAGTGGTAAGATAGCAGTGATGAGGGAGGGGTAACAACAAACTGGCTCTTGTTTTGGGTCGAGAGAGACTTCTGAAAGAAGTTTCGCAGCCAGTTACTAGGGGACACCTGAAATACAAATGAATATTTATTATATAGATTTCCCCTCCTCATCTCCCTCGCTGTTCCATGATCGAACCCCATCCCCATCAAGCTAGGCTTGTGACAAGTCATCAGGGTGATGGCTCCAGTCCAACACAGACCCACTTCCACCATGGACATGTCTTACCAGATAGCTGACTAACATTAGTGCTTTATCCTAATTAATGCTCCCTTATTAAACAGCATGGTTACTACACCCTATTGCACAATAGGTTCATCGACATTAGCTCACATTTCACAAATTAACATAGCTGGCATGACTGAACTTGCATTTATGCAGCAGCTTTCAGAATGTCTCAATGCATCTCTCACACAATAAAAAGTGTTCTGAAATGCATTTGCTGTAGAAATGTAATAAACGCTGCAGTCAAGTTGTATGTATTTGACAAACAGCAATAAACTGGATGATCAGCTAACTGTTTTAGTAATAATACTGGTTGAGGGATAAATGCAGGAGGATGTTGGCTAAGACAGTGGAGATCATGTTCTTCCTCAGAATACTGTCATGGAATCTTTCACATAAAACTGAAAGAGGAACTTTAATGATTCAGTTTAATGATTCATCCAAAAGGCAGTGCCTCTGACAATGTCCAGCTCCCTCATCACTGAAGTGATTTATCAGCCTCCATAATGCAGTCAAATCTCTACAGCATGACTTAGCTCACGACTTGCTGACTCAGAGGTAAAGGCATCTTCAATTTAGTCAAAACAATTACATCAATGGAGAAGATAATAACTCATCATGCGCAATACAAAATGATAATTGAATACCATGTGGTGGATGGGTGTGGAACCAGGATATTTGCAACAAGTTTGCCACTGAGGATGGGAGCTGAAAGCAATCAACATCCAGTGGACACAGGGACATGGGAGAGCATGCTGGTCTCAAGATATGAACAAGAGGAATGTAGGCAATTAGAAAATTGGCAATAGCTGACAAGTAGTTTCATGGAAGTTGACACAATGCCAGGAAAACTTTGAAAAATAAACCCACCTGAATGCAGTTCACAAGACAGACCTCCAGGCAGAGCCTTTGTTTTACAGTGAGCTACATTACATTTTTATGACATGGAACACCATGAGTTTTACAAGTGCAGTAGGGTATAGTCTACAACTCAAGGTGGAAGCTGAAGTATAGCTCACCTAAGGCATGCTAAAATAAGGAGTTACACCGAGAATGCAGTGGGATGGGAGCTTAAAATACTTGAGCTGTTGGTGTCTCGCTGTTGCATTCCATTACTCATACACTAGGACAAGACTGATCAACACAAAAGTCTGTGTTTTGCATTTCCAAAATTACAGAATTCTGAAGGAGGGTGGGAAATGTTAGGTTTTGTTTCGAAAAGTGTGTGCGGGCACACACTTATTAACACTTCACATTTGCTACATTTTATTTGACCATCCTAACTCTTAGCATTATGGAAATTGAGATGCAACTTGCAGTGAATAAGTGCTGCTATTAATCATACCCCTTTCAGTACTGAGCAGAAGCTATTGATTGGTGCTGCATAACTGCCCCAGCTCTGGTAGGACATGGGATTCACACCCTTGTGAATGCTGAATTCCTAGATTCATTTGACACTTCGGACAGCCAAAACAATAATGCATTTAGGGCCTCAGAAGATGGTCCATCGTGATCTACTCTTAGGAACACTTGCATCTGTTTGCATTGCCCAGCGACAATACCATCCACTTATATAATGTTTGTAACATTAAAAAAAAAGCCTTGGCACTTACACTGTGGGCTTTCAGACAGTCACCCGTGCACAGAATCAATCCAGCGTGCATGGCTTTGTCAGGCAGCAGTGCCTGGTCAAAAAGGCAATGAGCCAGGAAAGCAGTGCTAAATGCATTGTGCACAAACTTGGTTAAAGGGACAGGTTTTGGACAGGTTCTCAAATGAGAACGTAACCATTTCGAGTTAGAATTCCAGGTGTAGAACCCTGAGATGAAGGCCCTGCCACCTGCAGATAAGATGAAGGGAATGGACACACCAAAGAGGCTTACTTCAGACAAATGGAATGTTGGGATGTAGACTGAAGATTCTCAGTGTATTGTATAAAGAGTCAGGAGAGCCACTTAACATCAGCAAGAACAGAAGGAGAGATGATGGGTATTGTGTAAGGCAGTTAGTACCCAAAGTGGTTAACTGACATTATCAGATAAGCTCTGCTCAGATTGTCCCTGGGAGGAGTAAACTAAAGTGTTCTAACTCGTTCTAATATGTCAAGGTGTGATTGTTATGGTACAAAGTCCACATAGCTAGCAGTAATGTGTACTCTTAAACTGACTCTGATGTCTTGCAGGAGATCACTACATATCTCCAAAGTAACGCACTCATTAGCAACATGTAATAAACCTTTGCTGTTCATCAAAATTGAGCCTATCTTCTACTGTGCAGGCATCCTTCTCCTCATGGTATCAGAAATGTAGATTTAAAACCAAGGATGAGGATTGCTGGCAGTGAATCTACCAAAACTGCTCAGCTACACCATAATGACATGGGCACTCAAAATTATAATAACGTGCAAGGGAGTCTTTGGGGAATACAATGTGGGCATGACTTTTTTAAAGTTTGTAAGTGTGGAAGAGTAGTGGGTAATTTTAACTTTCAATTATGTCATAAAAGTGATGATGACTGATCAACATTCTTAATTCCCTCTTCTTCTAATTTTCCACAATGGAAAACTGGAAGAGATGTATAACAGTTGGTTGATCCCGTATCTCGTGTTACACTATCATACAAAGTTGAACATACTCCTGCAGACTCTGGAAATGACAAAAAATATGTGAGCATTTCAGCACCAGGCACACAGAGTGGGAAACCAACGGACAATGTTGCTGAGGTGGAACCAGGCAGTCCTAATAATGGGAAGAGGAGGGGATTTGAAATTCAGCCTAGGATTGAACAGAATAGCAGGTAGGCAAATGGACAACAGCCCAAGATAACGGTGAGGCTTGTAATATAAAGATAAGGGGTTGTGGCAGAAACTGAAGAAGGAGGTTCATGAAAAGAACAGAAAACATGAAAATAACATCAGATTCATTAGCTTTTTCACAATATCCTGAAAACCCTATTCAACAAACTGCACAGTCATACTGACTGTGTGCACAGGAGCTTAATGAGTGATTATATAATGTGTATAATGTGTGAGTATTATATATAATATATAAAATGCTAAAATCTTGTGTACACCAGCTGATTCCTGTCCATAAGCAATTATTATCGTCAATTCTTTTTGGGTCAGATGTTTCTATCAACTGACCATTGTAAAGTGCTATGTCAACTCTCCCACCATAATCTGGCCAATAGGCTGCACAGTGAAGCATGTTATTTAAGTGTTTCTCCTACACATAGGGAGAAGTTATTCACCATTACTTTGGATAATGTGCTGATAATCATGAATTGAACCTACATTCATGTCCCATGTAATCATTGCTAACCTGCTTCACCAATCTCCAGTATCCAAACAACCACATAGTTTGTGCTCTGGATGCATTCCTTATTCACTCCTTTGAACTCAAAGTGAATTCACTCAAATAATACTCAATTTATTTTTTCAAGTAAACCAGCTTCCCGCATTACCAGCATTCTCCCCAGTGTTGCAGCCAATATTCATCATTGATCCAACTCAGATGTATATGGTCACGTATTTGCGTCTGATGTGTCCAAACAGAAGTGTGCATTTCCTAAGTCACATTAGTCATTACAACAGTTCTTTTAATTGCCAGTAAACTGCTTTGGGACACTCTGAGATTGTGAAAGATGCTTCATAAATAAAAATCTTTCCCATCTCGCAGCCGCCTGAGTGTCAACATGACTGAAACCAACAGTCCCCTTTTCCTTGAAATTTAGATACACCTCCGGTCTCCATTTCAAGATTAATCTGAATCAGGTTTTGTTAAATGGGTTTAGAGATTACATTGACGCACAGCTACATCAAGGGGTAGGAACATCAAAAATTATGAAGGTCATTGATTAACAATTGTATATCATTGCCCAGCGATTGCACCCTCTCAAATGTATATCACTGCTGGGTTTGAGAGCACAGTGATTACATTTTTCTGTTGTCACTGAAACTGAACTCTGACTATTTGCACTGTTGGAGTAGGGGTCACTTCTGAGCTGTGCTGGGCCATCCCGAAAAGGCCTGCAGCCAAGGACAGAGAGTCATCCCGTTTTCCGTGCTCGGAGCTCAGGGCCCCACGTTGCAAACTCTCGCTGTTGCACTGAGATAGCGCAGCACTCCCGGGGTCTCGGTGTCTGCAGAGAATGTTACTCAGGCACCTTAACCGGGAGAGTTACATTGTAACCTCAACACTATCCTCCTCCCCTTCTCATTAATCCTAAACCCTTGTAAACACAAAACAATAGCCTCTGGTTTCAACAATCTCCTCCGGACACAGAGACACACAAACAGAAATAAAAACCTGAATCGCCTGAAGGAACAGCCAGAGATACCGCCGCACTTTCATTCTGCATGGCATCCGATTTCCCAGCCGGAAAGATCTGATCCCTGTCTTTGAACGGATCGCATCTCAGTCACACTGGCGTTTGCCCTAAACTCAGTCCCAGTGAGGATGTGGATTTGGATTGGGTCTGGGGAGAGAGCGAGGCCTGGACTTCAACTCCGAGATATTCCCAAGCACGATCCGGGTAGGACTGGCTTGTTGGGCGGAAGGCGGAATCAGAGAGGCCGAGGAGGCGTCGCATTCCTGACACGACTCACTACAGTCTCTCTCTCTCGCACACGCACACACACACAACCTCCCACTCCATCCTTCTCTAGGTTTACGGTTCAGAATTAACGTTTCATTCCCAAATTGGGAAATTCGAGATTTGAAAGGGTTTGACAAATGCAGAGAGAACAGGGATGGGTCATTCAGTTCTGCTTGATCCAATAAGGTCGTTTTTTTTCTCTCTCTCTGTTTTACCACAGATGCTACCTGACCTACTGAGTGATTCCAACCTTTCCTTCCTGCCTTTATTTCAGAATTTGCAGCAGGCACGGTATTTCACTTCAGTAAATATGTGATTCTCAGTTGGGAATGTGTTAATTCTCGCACCTTCGTGTGTTGCTGACACCCACGTTCAGACATCAAATCCAGGCAAACACTTGCAGTCCTGGGGTACTGCACTGTCAGAACTGCCTTTCTACTCTTTTAAAATAAGTTGATCACCTTAAACAGTGGGGCATCGTAACAAAAGTGAAATCAAACGGTCAACAGAATTCACAAAGCTAGAATGGAAACTTGTGATTAAAAATGTTGGTAAAATATCAAGGTCAGTATTGGTGTTAATGCTGCCAACCCCTGTGGTGCCCAGCAGTCTCTAAAGGAAAGGTACAGAGCGCTACATGCTCCCTCTCAATGGACACCGAAGCGCAGAGGTGAAAGGGATGCAAGCAGTCAGGCACTATCACCCCAGAGGTGCCTTTCTAACCTTGGCTTCATCTGGCCCTATCAGGTGAATACAAAAGATCCTAAAGTATCATTCTGGAGAAAAGGAGGAGAGTTCTCAGTGTTCCAAACAAGATTTATTACTTAACTAACACTACTAAAGCAGGTTATTATTCACTTGGCTCTCTGTGGGATCTTGCTGCATTTCACTGCCCCAGTGACTGCACTTCGAAAGAACTTTACAGGTTGTAAAGTGCTTTGGGATGCCACAGGACCTTGATAATTGCAACAGAAATTCAAACCCTTTAACAGCTCAATCAGTGCCAGCTGTCCTTTGGGAAGTAGACAAGTGCCATTCTTGGTCTGCCAACCAGTTCCAACCAGGGCTGGTCTGTTATCATTGAATCCTGTCCTGCCTTCACCGAATCGCCATGCATGAAATCTTTTTTTTCACAAATGAGCAATCAAGAGTGTCAATTATTGCCTATTTCAACCTTCCACTGGGAATACCCCATTCCTTCCCTGTATTAGATGCCCTGAGGTCAGTCACTGAAACATATTGACAGGATGAGACTGGTTAACTGAACACAGACAAAAGGCTATTACCCGGGACCATCTACTCTGTGTGTCTCATTGGGAGTAACGTTTAAAATGGTATTTATAAAATGCCCGCATCATTGCCTATGGTCAGTCAATGAGAAGGGATCCTTTTACATCGAGACCCACTCCATAGAACCAGCTAGTGGCTGGAGCCTGCAACTACACTGTGATTGTTAACTTGGCAAAATGGAATGGGTAATATTGACAGAGAAATTTGCAATGATAAAGGTTGTAAGTTCATGTCCTGGAGCAACAAGTGGATACCAAGGTGCTGTACACTGCATAACATTGCCAGACTTTACTTGCTAGAAACAGCATGCATTAAATTTAGTTTAAACACTTTAATATGGGAAGACACCCAAAAAATGACTTTAGCTGCATTCATTTAAATAGGTTTGCAACTAACTCCATCCTTTTGATAGTCACCAGTGTTAAAAGCATTGCTTCTCACCAATACCTACTTCCCCCAATTTCAGAAGTTTTTATGTTTATAACACAGATTTAAAAAGTAGTCGTCATTACATCTCAGTGGTAATGTCATTAAATCATTTTTTTAATAGTGCATTGGAAATTAAATGGTGATGATCCATCTTCTGGGAGAAATATTAAACTGAGGCCTCCCTGTCCTCCAAGGTTGGTGTAAAGAAATCTCATGGCATTATTCAAGAAGGATTGGATGGAGTTATTTCCTGATTCCCTAGCCAATATTTATTCCTAAATTAATATCACAAAATCTGATTGCTTTGGTCATTATCAAATTGCTGTTTGTGGGAGTTTGCTGTGCACAAATTGATTGCCATCTTTCCTAGATTACAATGACTACACTTCATTGACTGTAAGATGCTTTGAGAAATCTAGTGGTCACAAGTGGTGCTATATTAAAGTATTTCTTTTGAATGTATCTTATAATTCTTTGTGGAATCTTGCAGTACACGGTTCGCTTCTGCATTTCCCTGCATTTAGATTGGGGAGGTAATGGCCTAGTGTATTATCGCTGGACTGTTAATCCAGAGTTCAAGATAACATTCTGGATTCGAATCCTGTGACAGCAGATGGTGAAATTTGAATTTAACTAAAAAAATCTGGAATTAGGAATCTAGTGATAACTATGAATCTGTTGCTGATTGTTGGAACAACCCCTCTGGTTCACTAATGTCCTTTAGGGAAGGAAACTGCCATCCTTACCTGGTCTGGCCTACATGTGACTCCTGACCCACAGCAATGTGGTTGACTCTCAACTGCTCTCTGGACAATCAGGGATGGGCAATAAATGCTGTCTAAAAGTGACACCCTCATCCCATGAATGAATAAAGGAAAAAAAACAATGGTGATTAGACTTTGAAAGGAGATGGAAAGCACTTTGGAACATCCTAAGCTCCTGAAAGGCATTGTTTAAATATTGTTTTATGGAACTGAATGTTAACAAAAGTCAGAGGAAAGAGAGAAAAATGAAGAGAAGAGATAACGTTATAAAAACAATCGCTAACAAAGCTTAGAACAGATGCGTAATGAAGACATTCAGTTGGATCAATTGCTTTCAGTGACCCTCCCTCATATAAACACTAGCTTGCATTCAAGGAGATAACTTGACTTCATTAAATGACAGTCAGTTATTCATTTTATTCATTTTTACAAAGTCATCATGCTTAAATCACACCTGTACACTTATCAAAATATACATTGTTCCATAAGAACCATCAGGGAGAGATGCAAAGGCACCTTTGGAGTTATACACAAGGGACAATGGCCTTAGTTATAGAGCCTCCAGTGCAGAGAAAACTAAGGGTCAGAAACTGTCCATACTTTCAACCAAATTTGCAAGTGGAAATTCAGCTTTTACAGGCACTGATGTGTGGGAAAAATGATCTGCTTTAAGGCAGTTGAGGACAGGGACCCACAACTGGAGATTAACAGGAGGAATGGTACAGAATGTGACTTTGCTGCACTGAGGAGGAAGCAGCAATCTGATTGCAAGAGCTCGGGATCAGAAAACATTTTGTCTTTATGTCAAATCAGAAAGGTACTGTAGATGAAGCAGCTTCGTCCATGTTCTGTCACTGAGTTAGCAGATTGTAAAATATGTTATCATGGGATACTGCAGTGAAGAGGTTATTGAGGCACCTTGCCTGTGTCAATTGTTCGAAGGCTGTGCAGAAATCTTTGACGCTGGGATTAGTAGGTCCATTGCTGGATGCCCATTCTGGTCTTTGACTATGACAAAGTGATGTTGAATTCGAAGAAACCCCACAAAAACACAAAAACATCAGCATCACCACAATATCCACTGCCTCCTCACACTGGTGCTTGGTTGAACAGTCCTTATAGCTGCATTTTACACAGGGAGCAGCTCAGTCCCATCCTCAGGGCTCTTGTCCTCATCTCCTGCTGTAGCTAATATCCTTCCATTCTCAGTCTTCTCATGTTCCTGGACTGGTTTGGGCATGTTACCAGGGCACTTCAGTTTAAAAAAAAACACAGAAACCGGTTGATTTCAAAGAAATATAAATACAAAACCCAATTACATTATTTTGAAAAGAGCAATTGTTCACTTTGTAACAATGGCAATACCGAACATGGAAGGTTCCAAGTTTCGAAACCTGGTCTGGAGTTACCTGCTCTCCAACCAATGAGCAATCAGGACAGGGAGATTCAGGCAACCAATGATCACTCTTCTGATCATCCTGGGTGATTCCTCACCTGATCACTCTTGGTGATCCCTCACACAATCAGTCTCATTGAGCCCCCCCCAACCCGATCACTCTTGGCGATCCCTCACCCGATCACTCTTGATGATCCCTCCCCTAATCACTGTTATCACGCTCTGCCATCTCTCAGCCGATCATGCTCCACGGTTCCTCAGCCAATCACTCCCAGTCATCCCTCACCCAATCACTTTCAGTCATCCTTTTCCGATTCCCATTTAGCCCCGTTTGGAATATGGTACCAGGTGAACAAACTGTAGGAACTGACATTTACATATAAAACTAAACTTACCAGCCTGTTGACGATGTCCCTTATTTTGGTCCGATGTTCTGAAAGAGAGAGAAACAAAATGGAATCACTTGTGGCACTGTACCCAGCGCCTGGCACCCAGTGCCAATCCATAGTGAGAGGAGATCTATATAAAATGATGCTGGGTGTACAATGGCCTTGCACTGTCCTCACAGCTCCTAATTGACACCATCCACCAGTGCATAATTAAGAAGACATCTGCCATTGTAAATCCCTTACAGTGTCATGAGGACATCCCAGTGCACACCACAATCCCAGAAATAATAACTGACTAATAAACATGACTTTGGTGATACCTGAAAGAGGAATCTAGGTCAAGACCTGAAAAGCATTCCATTCTATCTTTCAGAATGCACCAATGGAATGCTTTATGTCCAGCCAAAGAGCTAAATGGAGCTCCGTCTTAATGTTTCATCCAAAAGCAAGATTCTCTGGTACTAATAGTAACTTAATGGGTGATTGGAAAAACTACAGGATGGTGAGTATTGGAACTAAACATTGTCCCACTTGGGTGATAGCAGATCGTCTTCTAAGGTTGGCTAAATGCACAGTTGGATCAAAATAGAGGGAGGTTTGATGCATATCTCGTCATTCTGAATCTGCCCTGGGAGTGCTTGACAGAGACAGTGTAGAGCGAACTTTACTCTGCATCTAACCCCATGCTGTACATGCCCTGAATGGGGACAGTGTAGAGGGAGTTTTTCTCTGTATCTGTCCTGCATTTTAACTTTGAGACTGTTTGGTATTAAACAATGAAAGCCTAATTTCCCAGGACCAACATCTCTCATTCCGACAAGTGTAAAATTAATAAAAAATAATGTAAAAATGCACAAGGTGAAATGTTTGTACTACTTACCCTTATTACTTCCAATGCATATAAAGGAAAGCAAGATGATAATAACGAGTAGTACACTAAGGAGGACAATCACTGTGATTAATCCCGCTTTCGATGGAAGTTCTGAGGTACCTGAAAAGAACCAGAGTACACAGAAGTTAACAAGATCTATGACCCCACTTCCAGTCTTTATTTCTTGCAGGAGAAGCCAAATTCTCCCAGCAACCCCTAACATCATTGTAAATGGTGACAGAGTCATGTGAGTGAGAATGCTGCACCATGGTTTTACCCCATTCCCTCCCTCTCATTATGGGCGAGCGGCTTGTGTGGAGTCAGGCAAGACTGCTCACTATATAACGACTGCAATTCAGCCTTATGGAGAAGAACACCTCATCAAGAGGAGATGGACGGAGGAACACAGGACGTAGATACTTGGAGACACTAAGGACTGCAGATGCTGGAAGCCACAGTCTATAGGTGTGAGGCTGGAAAAGCACAGCAGGTCAGACAGCATCAGAGGAGCAGGAAAGTCAATGATTTGGTCCAAAACCTTTTGTCAGGACTGGGGAAGGGGAAGGGAGCCCAGAAATAAATGGAGGGAGGGGGGTGGGGATAGGGGAAGGGTAGGAGAGATGGTGATAGGTGGGTGCAGGTCAGGGATTATTGTGATTGGTCTACGGGAAGGATGGAGCGGACAGGTGAGTAGGAAGATGGACAGGTTAGGGCAAGTCGGGAGGGGAAGGGCTGGACATAGGATAAGGGTGGGGGTACAGGGATTTCGAAGCCGGTGAAGTCAATATTCAGGCCACTGGGCTGTAAGCTCCCAAGGCAAGGTATCAGGTGTTGTTCCTTAAGTTTACATTTGGCCTGACTCTGACAGTGGAGAAGGCCATGGATGGACATGTCACTTGGGGGGTGGGAGGGGGAATTAAAATGGATGGCAACTGAAAGGTCAGGTTGGTTGATGCGTGCAGAGCACAGATGCTCCGTGAACCAGTTCCCAAGGCTGCGTTTGGTCTCCCCGATATAGAGGAGGTGACATCGGGAGCAACAGATACAGTAGATCAGGTTGGACGAAGTGCAGGTGACTGTCTGCCGGATCTGGAAGGATGGTTTGGGGTCTCGGAAGGAGATGAGAGGGGACTTGTGGGGGCAGGTGTGGCACCTTCAGTGGTTGCAGGGAAAGATGCCGGGGTTGGTGAAGCGGTCGGTGGGGAATATGGAACTGGTGAGGGAGTCGTCGAGTGAACGGTCCCTGTGGAAAGTGGACAGGGTCTGATTGTAGGTGGCGGAAATGTCAGAGGATGATGCGTTGTATTCGGAGTTTGGCAGAATGGTATGTGAGGACTAAGGGAACTGTATCCTTATTGTTGTTGGGGGAAGAGGGTTTGAGGGCAGAAGTGCAGGATATGGAGGAGATGCGGTTGAGGACATCCTTAATGACAGAGGCGGGGAAATTAGGGTCGCTAAAGTAGGAGATCATTGAGGAAATCCTAGAGTAAAATGCTTTATTCTGGGAGCAGATACGGTGGAGGAATTGAGAGTTTGGGATAGCAATTGCAGGAGGATGAGTGAGAGGAGGTGTAGTCGAGATACCTGTGGGAGTCAGTGAGTTTGAAATGGATGTCAGTGGTGAATCGGTTTCTGAGGATAGAGACAGAGAGGTCCAGGAAGGGGAGGGAGGTGGCAGAAATGGTCCAAGTGAATTTGAGTTCGCGGTGGAAGGTGTTGGCAAGTTGATGAACTGCTTGAGCTCCTCACAGGAATACGTGGCAGCACCAATGCAGTCATCAATATAGCGGAGAAAGAGGTGAGGGATGCTGCCGGTGTAGTTGTGAAAGAGGGACTGTTCCACAAATCCTACTAAGAGGCAGGCATAGCTCGGGCCCATTGCGGGCGCGCATAGCAACCCCTTTGGTTTGTAGGAAGTGGGAGGAATCAAAGGAAAAATTGTTGAGAGTTCTGCCACCTACAATCAGACCCCACCACCAAAAGGATATTTTGCTGTCCACTTTCGACAGGGACCGTTCACCCAGTGATTCCCTCATCAGCTCCATACTCCCCACCGACCGCTTCACCACCCCAGCACCTTTCCCTGTAACCACAGGAGGTGCAACACCTGCCCCTCTACCTCCCCTCTCACCTCTGTCCAAGGCCCGAAATAATCCTTCCAAATCCGCCAGAGATTCACCTGCACTTCATCCAACCTCATCTAATGCATCCATTGCTCCCAATGTGGTCTCCTCTATATCAGGGAGACCAAACGCAGACTCAGGGACCAGTTCGCAGAGCATCTATAGTCTGCACGTATCAACCACCCGACGTTTCATTTACCATCCATTTTAACTCCCCCTCCCACTCCCCTGACGACATTTAGCCTCCTCCACTGTCAGAGGGAGGCCAAACATAAACTGGAGAAGTGTGACCTAATATTGTGCCTTGGGATCTTACAGACTCAACATTGACTTCACCAGCTTCAAAATCCCTCCTCCCTCACCCTATCCCACGTCCAGCCCTCCCCCTCCTGGCCTGACCATCTTCCTACTCACCTATCTGCTCCACCCTTCACACAGACCAATCACAATAACCCCCTACCTGCATCCACCATTCACCATCTCTCCTACCCTTCCCGTATCCCCAACCCCCCTTATTTATTTCTGGGCTTCCCTCCCCCTTCCCAGTCCTGTCAAAACATTGACTTTCCTGCTCCTCAGATGCTGTTGGACCTGCTGTGCTTTTCCAGCCTCATATGGGACTCAGGTAGGCCATTCAGCTCTTTGAGCTCACTCTGCTGCTTGATCAATCATAGCTGATTGAATTGTGGCTTCGACTCACACAGCTGAACCTAGCAGCTGAAGAGAAGATGTACCCTGGTACAAGACCACTGGATTCATCAGGAGAGGAATAATGGGTGAAAATTTAACTCACTGGCCACTCAGTTTGCATCGGCTGCCTCCAATGTTCTTAACCAGTGTCACTATCTGACACCACCTAATGAGCACCCATCAGTAATTTGGTGTGTGATGCCTGATTTCATCAGATTTCAACTGCGTCCAGATCTAACTTGAGCCTATTAAATCCAGCAGCAGAAGGACAGAGTGCCGCTATTTTCAGAATCTGTTCAGAGACAGATTTATGCATCAATCAAATCCACAAATAAGGGGCTCAACATACTCCCAGCAAATGTTACAGCAGAAAGATGGTGAGGTTTGAGGAACAAGGCAAAATAATCAAATGTGTTCTTTTTTTTTCTTCCCCACTCTGTTCTCGTGTCTTAATTTATGAAAGATCATGAACAGATGACAAGTTTTGAATTTTAATAAGATCTAAAGTGCAGAAAGTTTGAAAGAACACAGGAAACCTCAGAAACAGCAAGTAACATTCCTCAGCAGCAGCTCAAAAGAGAGACCATTTGTGGGAGTTTAGCGTTGTTAGGGAGTGGGGTGGTGCAGGATGGAAAAGATCAGACAGGGTGTGTTAGGGGGCCCCCATGTCACATCCCCAACTCCTCACTGTCACAAGGTGAAAACATCATGATCAAGCCTTGTTTAATTAATGTTCACCCTAGCCACCCTGAGTACCTCAGATGATGAAACGTTCACCAGGAAACATGACAAATAAAGAATAATTAGACTGCACCAAGCATGGCTTTCAGTTTATAAAACTCGTGGCCATATTTTTAAGGTGAGAGGAGAAAGATTTAAAAGGGACCTGAGGGGCAACCTTTTTATACAGAGTGTGGTTTGTATGTGGAATGAACTGCATGAGGGGTGTTGTAGATGCAGGTACAGTTACAACATTTAAAAGACATTTGGAGAGGTACACAAATAGGAAAGGTTTAGAGGGGACCAAATGCAGGCAAGTGGGACTAATTTAGTTTGGGAAACTTGGTCAGCATGGATGAGTTGGACTGAAAGATTTGTTTCTGTGCTCTATGACTTTATGTATCTCTATGTAAAATGCAAGGATGTTCTGACATAAGGAGATTGATGCATTTGTGTTCTTACAAAGAATGTGGTAGATTGTGACAGTGTGAGTGATTTTATCTTTTGGCAACAGGGGTAAAAAAACAGCACTGTTGGATCAGGTCTCCATTATACATCTCTCCCAATTTCCATTGACTTTCTTCAGGCAATTTCAACAGCTTCAAAGTCAAAATTACACCTAGTGTGAGTTGATCACTTATAATTATTGCTTGCTTTCCAGGAAGATCTTCAGAAACAAAGTTTCTTGGGTAGACTCACCACATTTCACATCTTTTGTTGCAGTTCCATTTTCCAGCATTTGGAGTGACCCACAACTAAAAGGAGAAAAATAGGAAGTACAGTTATTATTTTTCTTCTCATCACAGTTGCACTCCACTGAGATCCTCCTTACTTTGTACAACTGAGCAGAGGCCATTAGTGTGGCCAGTCAATAAAGGCAGCTCCACGTTGCAGCTAAACTTCAGCAGGAGTGCCTTATCACAGTTGACCATCAGGTGGTGCTCTAGCTGCAGGATAGTGCAGGCAGCAGGGTGGGATATAGAACAGTTTGGGAATGGATAGTGAAGTGGAGGCATGGTATATTGGTGAAACCATGCACAAACGCTACAACAACTGATGAATAGATACCATGCAACAATTGCCAGACAGGGTTATTCCCTCCCAACCTCCAAGGTGGACTTTGGGATACACAACAATGCAGAGTTGCCGAGCAGAGGCTGATAACCAAGTTCAGTCCCCATGAGGATGGACTCAACTGGGATCTTGGGTACATGTCGCACTACAGGTGACCCCTCCACACTATACACTCTCTCACACACACACACACACACACACACACACACACGCAAACACACACATATACACACACTCTCTCACATAAACACTCACACAAACACACACAGATCCTCTCTCATACACACACTCTCTCTCACACACTCACATTCAAATGCACGCATTCACATACACACAATCTCTCTCAAGCACACGGGATCAATGTTTCCCCAACTCATACCGAGGCTAAGATTGTAAACACAGCACGAACCAGGATGTTTTGTTCTCAATGTCACTAGACCAGGCAACGTCTTGCTCAATACAGCTATCTTGATAATTTGATGGAAGATTATATCCAGACTTACTCGCTCCATTTTCTGCAAGGCTCCATATTAGAGGACACATTTGAAAAATATCCAGGCCCACATCTCTCACACATTGGTTTTGAAATTCCCCCATCTGATAGCAAAAATCAAAAGTACAGCATTATTTAAGATTATACTACTTGGGCTGGCACCTTTTCCTTACAATTTTTTTACATATCATTCAATTTTGTGACCACTTTAGCTCCCTCTGTGCCTCAATAACAATTGACTTTGAATATGCCATCTTAACATAGTAAAAGCCACCCAAACTAGAATATAACAAAAATTGACACTGATCCCATGAAGGAGGTACTGAGATAAAGGTATTATGTTTGGTCAAAGAGGTAGGTTTTTTGAAGAGTTGTTTAAAAGGGTGGAGAGGAGGATAGGTTAAAAACGAAAGTTCCAGAGCTTGGGGCCTAGGCAGGTGAAGGCACAGCTGGTAATGCTTGGGTGTAAACAGCAGCAAATGCATACAAAGCCAGAATTGGAGGAATGCAGCAGCACTCTCATAGTGTTGTGGAACTGCAGGATGTTGCAGGGATAAACAAGGCTGAAATCACAGAGGGATTTGAACACAAGAATCAGAATTTTAAATCTGAGGCATTAGTGGACCATAAATCCATGTAGGTCAGTGAGCACAGTGACAACAAGTGAATGGGACTGTTTGTGAGTTAGGATACAGGTAGCAAGCAAAGGGTTGGATGAGCTGAAATTTACATAAAATAAACTGGGCTATTGGCCTCTTCCCATGGTTAATCTCTCTGATGTTCACAAAATCACAACACAAGAGTTTGTTACTTCAGTAATTCTGAGCAAGGTCCCACTACTCCTGATGTGGTAGATTTTACCTTCTTTGTAAACGACTCCATATCCAGGTCCGCACACCTTGTTTTCTTCACAAATCTCACAATCCTTGTTGATGCAGTACATTCCCACCCGGCACTGACAGATGGTGTCTGCAGTATTGGTGCCTCGCTTCTCAACCACAAATCCTCCATCTGAACAGAGAGAGAGAGAGAAAGAGAGAGTTAAAGGAGCAACAATGTCAGCATATTACATCCAGAGGATGAACATATCTTTATAAAACTCCAACTTAAAAAAAATTTCATGGGATGTAGGTATTGCTGACAAAGGCAGCATTTGTTGCCAATTCTTAATTGCCTTGTTAGCAGTTAAGTGTCAACCACATTGGATCAGGTGTTACATGTAGGCCAGACCAAGTAAGGATGGCAGAATTCCTTCCTGAAAGGACTTGAGTGAGCAAAATAAGAGATAACACCGTGTGGAGCTGGAGGAGCACTGCAGGTCAGGCAGCATCAGAGGAACAGGAAAGTTGACATCTCGGGTTGGGATCCTTCTTCAGAATGCCCATTTACGACAATAGGTTCATGGTCATCAATACAAAGACTGATTTCAATTCCAATTTAAGTTTAAATTTTATTTAAATTTTAATATAATTTAAACTGACACTGCAGTGATGTCAATACTACTTAACAGACATCACTGCTCGAATAATAATATAACCAAATAATGTGATTGTGGAGGAGAATTGTAACTGGTTCATTTATTAACAGATGATTAAAGGACCAATATTTTGGTGAAGTGTTTGGTCAAACAGGTTTTGTCTCTTCACAGATGTGTTCTCTGCTGGTATCGCTCTCTGTGCACTTTCTCTGCAGCCATAACATTATATTCCTCACTCTGTTCTGTACCCTAACGCATATTGAACGGTATGATCTGCCTGTACTGCATGCAAAACAAAACTTTTCACGCACCTAGGTACATGTGACAATAACAAATCAAATCAGGAAAGAAATTTCAAACCACACCACAAAAATTTAAAAGCAACCTCCTCCGTGAAATGACTGGGCAAATAATTTTCAAATATAGATGATGCCAACTTGGTTATGATGCCTCTAGTGGTCAAATGGCCTGGAGACATTCAGATGCCAGCTCTCACCTGAAGACTGGGCACTAGGATGGGACATTGAAGCTGTGGTAGTGTGATAGGTGATGTGTGATTCATGCTTTTAGAGACAGTAGGCAGGAGAGGAGTGTGAGTGTAAACTTGCGGCAGCATTAGATCTATAGTCAGAACTGGTATAGGTAATTTACTTCTCATTCTGGATCTTAATCAGTGCGACACCAGACAATAATTAATACTTACTCTGGTTACAGGTTTTGTGCAGTTGGCAATGATCCAATGTATTCCACTCTGACTGATAACGGTCAGGGCCACAATGAAGGCATTCTGAGTCCTTAGTCTCTGTACATTCACTGCTCATGTAAGTGCCTGCAAACAACAAACATTCCCCACACTTAACAAACACAGTCAGCATTACAAAGAAATCTTTCATTTCCTGTCTTTAAATTAGTCACTGGACAAACAACGTCAGATGAAAGGCCATCAACCTGAAATGTTAACTCTTTCTCTCTCCACAGATGCTGCCAGGCCTCCTGGAAGTTTCCACCCTTTTCCATTTTATTTCAGATTTCCGACATCTGCCCCATTTTACCTTTGTATCGCCGCTCCACCCCCACCCCCTCCCCACATGAACAGGTTGCTGCTATGGTCCAGACTCTGAAGTGTCTGGCCATATTATCGACCCTATGGATTCCCCTGCCAGCTCTGTACATAAGTGCGCCACAGTGTGTACTCCTTATCTCCATAAACCTGACAAATACCTCCCACCATTCAGCTGGCAGTCTGTCACCTGACCTCATGACTAGACATTCTGCCTGGTCTTGGTGAACTCAGGTCAGGGTGGATTCACCAGTTCTGGGAAGTGGAAATTGGGGACAGAATTGACCTATCAACACCCACTGCACAGGCACGCAACTGAAACATGGCCCTTGATGTGAGGCAGCAAGGGGGACGGAGCAAGATGAAGCTAGGCTGGACATAATGGCAATTTCCGATCATGCTCCTTGGTCAGCCATCACACAGGAGGAAATTCTTCAAATGCCAACATTGCCTCCTCTTCTCAGTCTCTCTGGCTGTTAAATCTGTCAGCGTTTCTCTCTTTCCCAGAAGCCCAGCTAAGACTGACGACTCAAAGCCCTTGAGGCAGTCCCATTGTGGGAAAGTATCTGACCTCACTGGGTGCCCAATGTTCTTGTGTTGCAGGATAGCTGTGGGCTGGAGGAAATCGGGGCTAATTTATTCATTGGTGGTTCATATTGAACCAAACTGAAGGGAATGCAGAAGGAAAGTCTAAATAACTAAATATAACAGAATAAATGACAAAATGAATCACAAACCATTAAAACAGTCAGAGCACTACCTTCAGGAAAGGAATAAAGATATGGTCATATTTGAGTCAGTTCTTATCATCATTCCCTTCTCAAATCTCAGTTGAATTTCATTAGTGTGTTATTTCATATTATGCAAATTTGGTATTAAAAGGAGGAGGAATAAGCACCGTTCATGATCTGGGAGCATTGCGAAGCAGTCTTCAACTTAGGGAAAACAGCAGTTTATGTAGACACAGCGATGTCCTTCAAACTGCACTGAGATAATGACCAGGTTGTCGCTTCCCTTGGTCATTTTATTTGAAGAACAAATGTTGGCCGAGACACCGGGGATAATTCTCTTGCTCTTCTCCAGAAAAGTGACATGGGTTTTTTTACATCCAGCTGAGAGAACAATCAGGGCTTTGAAAGGACCTCTGTCCTCTGGAAGTTGGAACTTCAGTGCAGAACTCCCTCAGATAAAGTCTTTATACTTTATTGTCGAATTTCTGCAGTGGGACTCGAATCCACAACCTTCTGACTCAGAGGTAACAATGTTGTCACTGAGAGTCAACAGTGGCATTCATTCACCACATTGATAGTTGTCACTGCCTCAAATAAAATGTGGGATATTGAAGACCATTGAGAAGTGCCTAATTGAGGTAAGAATTGACTGAAGCTTCCTCTACACTTCCCTAACCTCAGCACAACGCGACTTATTCATTTCCCACCCAGCAAACCATTTTCAGCCTCTCCAAATCAGCTTAATGTCCAGTTAGAGTGACTGATATGTTGTGGGGTCTGAGTTACTGGTGCATGTATTTTATTTTTGCTGAGACTCTCACAGGCCAAAAGAAAAAAGAGTTGTGTCTCTTCAACGTGGGCTAGATGTGAACTCAGAAGTGAAAAGTCACAGTCTAAACCACAACACTCTTCTGATTTGGACTATTTCAGAATGCCATTCCTCCCACAACATAATTGGAAACTGATGAAGTTAAGGTGCAGACCAGCTAAACTATGATCTAATTGAATGGTGGAATAGGTTCAAGGGACTATTAGCCTCCATGTGTTTTCACGGCTCAGATCATTGCTATTGTAATGTCATTACTCACCAGGAGGGCACTTTGAGCAGCACTTGTTCAGCTTCAAGTACAGGGACCTGGTCTTGCAGCTGTTGCCTGACACAAGCTGAAAGCCCTGAGAAAGAAGCACAGTCACAGAATGAAAACCAGGAACCCGCATTTCCTTCCAACCCACTGGCCAGTCAAACACAGTTTCCACTCAGAAATCCAAGCCATTTTCCCGTGCATAAACTCAATGTCTTGCCACATTTCAATTCTGAAATATCTTAACTTGGCCGATAAAAAAGACACATCCCTGAATTCAGCAAATTGACGGGGTATGATTTATGGGAATGGAAACTGCATATCTCTCTAATTTCCCGAAACATCTCTCGACCTCTCTCTCCCACTTTAAAATGCCCTTAGAAACTCTGTCCTAATAGCCCCTTCATTGGCCTGGAGCCAAATTGTATCTGATTACAGTGCCATGATGTTTTAGAGGAAATGGTGGAGGCGGTTACAATTACAACATTTAAAAGGCATCTGGACAGATACATGAATAGGAAGGGTTTAGAGGGATATGGGCCAAATGCTGACAAATGGGACCAGATTAATTTAGGATATTTGGTTGGCATGGACGAGTTGGACCAAAGGGTCTGTTTCCATGATGTACAACTCTATGATTGTAAAGGTGCTACCTACTGTTGACATGAGTTGGAATGAAATCTTTGCAAGCTAGCATGTTCCTGTCCTTTCCAGAACACTCCCAATTTCGCCTCCCCCTCCTGCTGCCCTGATAACATGTAGTTCTGCCTGTCACCATTCTTCTTAATTTGCACAAACTCAAACACAAATTCACTCCCTTCCTTCTCCCCAGTGAGAACTGATTGTTAATGGTCATTGGTATGTGTAGCCCTAACTAATGGTCAGAGGACCTCCTGGTCAAGGCAGCAATGCAGCTGAATGTGGATCTGCCCTCTCGCAGGGTCGGCAGTGGGTCACTTTCCAGTGGGTGTAACAGAAAGACACTGCTCCCTTCAACCCACCTCCTCTTCTGTCTAGGTCAACACCCCTAATGCCAACGATAGTGGAACTAATTGAGATCAGCAAACTCAGCTCAAAACAATGCACAACAGAAAAAAACAGCGCTGGACTCTTCTTGTCAATTACAAGAAACACAGCCTATTTTCTGAGGACTAATCACATCACCATGAATCACCGGGCTTTCCCTGTCAAGGCAAATTTCAAAAAAACAGGAATCACATTCGTGAGAAAATTTCTGACTCCAGAAATCCAAAATGTTTTCAAAGTTCAGACAACCGACAGGGAAACAATGATTTCCTTGTAACTGAAAAATCCCAAATGCGTTTCAGAGCTGACACTTGAAATCACAACTGCACATTGGGTTAATTCAGGCTACAGAGATCAGTCACTACAGCTTTCAGGTCTTTGCTTGACTGCCTTCAGAAATGAGAGTGGAATTTCCCTGACTATCCCATTTTGTTAAACTGGCCCAAAGTTGTCTGTTTTCTGTTTCTTTTTAATCCCGTCGGGGGGTTTGCGTGAGTGAAAAGGGAAGAAGGGGCTTATGGCTTATGGCGAGAGGGCAGATCCACATTCACCTAGCCCCACCAACGTTTATACACATGCACTTTCCATCAGCTTTCATTGGATAGCAGGCAGGTGGGCATGCTTAGCTCTCCATGGCCATATTGCATGGAGATCAACTATAACACCTTAGCTTTACAAAAACCAGCAAGACCAGACAAGGCATTTACAACGGTACATCCAGCCTATAGGGCTCAGATCTATTATTGTTAATACCTGACCACAGTCTTTTTTTATTCATTCATGGAAATGTGAGCATCGCTGGTTGGGCCAGCATTTCTTGCCCTTCCCTAGTTGCCCTTGAGAAGGTGGTGGTGAGCTGCCTTCTTGAACCTCTGCAGCCCATAAACCGTAGGAAGACTCACAATGCTGTTAGGGCGGAATTCCACAATTTTGATCCAGTGACACTGAAGCATTGGTAATACATTTCCAAATCCAACACCTAATGACTGGTTAAAATTCTGGATACATACAACGTCCGCACCACAGGGATACTATGAGTCCATGATGAATGCATCACAAAACCAAGGTCTCAAATTCATACTTTCCTGTTCTTTCCTCCATATCCTGCAAACTTTTCCTTTTCAGTTATTGCCCAATTTTCTTTGGGAATTTGCCTTCCAGCCAATAAGAAAGAAACAACTCTCTTAGGTGATTTTTGATAACCAATACCCATTCCGAATGTTTTCTGCCAGGAGGATATTGGTTGAAAATGCTTTAATGCCTGAGCAAGGTGCAGAATGAAGTGGCTTCAGTGAGAGCCACAATCAAATAAGGAAGAACAAGAAAATAGTCTTTTCATTTGGTTTGGGCTCTTGATGGTGGCACACAATAACATTCATCATCAAAATGCTCAGTATTATTTCTTTCACTTGAAGTGGCGTGGGTCACTTCATGGTGTGGTGCAGCCTGGATTTTACGTTAAAGTTTCTAGTCTGTGACTATGAATGTACAATCTTCCGACACTGAGGAGAGTGCTAACTGAACCATGACCAACATCTGATGGCTGCATGGACCCTGAAACTATCCAATGGCAATCGAAGGTGACACGAGCAGGAAAAGAGGGAAGAAAGTGAGAGCAAACACAAGCAATGTAAATATTACGGAAAAAGTAAATTGTGAGCAGCTTCCTAAGCATTTCAAATTAATGATTAAAATGAGGTTTCTCACAGAATTCTGCTCTTTAGGTGTAGTTCATTTTAACTTTAAAATGCAGCGTTAAAATAACCCCATTCTGATCATCCACACAAATAACCCCATTCTGATCATCCACTGCTCAAATGTATCTGTTACGATTTTTGCTGTTAGTCAACACTTTTCTCACAATAACCTCTTACTGAAAACATTGCGGTCATTGTGCTCTGTAAAAGCTGTAATCCACTGGAAAAATGCTTTTCTACTTAATACAATGAATAGTGATGCTGTACTCTGTATCGGAGAGAGACCTCTCAAGTTGTTTATAATAAAAGAAATCGAAATATGCTTGTAACACCCTTAGTGTTAAGAGTAATTTTCACAGTCTTTAACACGTAAATCAAAGTGAGAATCTGTCAGCTACACAACTGCATTTGACTGAATACTGAATATAGCAAAGTCACTCCAAAGTTAAAGACTCGAGTGTGCCATAGTGAGCAATTTGCTTCATATGAATGAATTAGGGCTAACAGCGTTATAATATGATACAGGACCTCCAAGTCTACTTTCAAGACTAGAATACTTTGGTGAAGACTGTTTACTGATTGCCACAAGTTTTACATCACCAATCTCTAAACAGTCACCTGGTATGGCCTGGCTCTTCTTTATATTTACATCTTAGTATAATTATCGAGTTAAAACCCAACATCCATTTACCTTGTTACCTTCAACTACTAGGTATTTAACATCATTCAACAGAACTTATTAATCTCCATTTTGTCCATTTGAAGGGGGATGAAAAGTATTCTCTAAATGTCAGTCTATGTCAAGGAGCCAACAGCACAGAAATCTGATTTCCAGCATCCACTGTTCTTTGTTTTTGTTTGTTTAGCACAGAAATCAACCCTAACTTTAAACCATTTGGCACCAAACAGTACAGATTGTTCTGCCGATATATTGCTGAATGTCTCTTAGTAATGCCTGCAAAAAACTCATTTTCTCATGAAAAATGGAGGGGAAAGACAGAAACATTCCCACAGCTGACAAATAAATCACATCTGTCTTGTCAGCATGTGTACTGTACATAGAACATAGAACATAGAACATTACAGCGCAGTACAGGCCCTTCGGCCCTCGATGTTGCACCGACCTGTGAAACCAATCTGAAGCCCATCTAACCTACACTGTTGATGACACCTTCCCATGCCATGGTAATTTCATAAATCTAAGCACTTTCAAATCCGGACAATATTTTTGTCAAGAAAAAAAATTAAAGATAGCATAATAATAACTTTCTTAAAGGGGACTTGGTTTTTCATCAGGTATTATAGTCGGGATTAAAATTATAAAACTTCCTTTTGCAACGTAATGATGATTCTGTGAATCTGCAGCTTGTGAGTCTTTTTATTGTTACTTTCACATTGATAGTAGTGTTCCCATAGAGTAAATAGGGAGAAATTATTGCCACATGCCGGACGGTCAAAAATCAATATAGGTGATTAGCAAAACAAAGGGGAATTTTGTTTTAATGCATTGAGTATTTATGATAAAGGCTACTTAACTCATTAACCTCTGACATAAATGTATGTAACCTGATAACAGGTGTCTGAGTGAACCGATGTCACATGAAATCACACGACACCAGGTAATAGTCCAACAAGTTCACATTCCTTCTTCAGGACTGAGGCTCCGAAAGCTTGTGTTTTCAAAGAAACCTGTTGGACTATAACTTGGTGTCGTGTGATTTCTGACTTTGTCCACCCCAGTCCAACACTGGCACCTCCACATCACGAACTGATGTCAATTGAGGATTCACTATTGTTCAGGACTCCAGGAAGACTCACCTGCTCTACTCTGAACAGTACTTGAGGGGTTTGACAGGGTGTCTGTTCAAAATCTCCACTAAATCACAGCCACAATGACACACTCACTCAGGAGTACATTCAAGTTTTGAAGTGGGACAAGTTCCAGTGTGGGAGTGAAACTTTATCACCACAACCCTCTGATTCAGAGGTGAGGATGCAATGAATGAATTTAGATTTTGTACAGTGTAAGATCCCACAAAATAGCATTGTAACAAGAGACTAGTTGAATGATGTTTTTTGGTGATATTAGAAGGAGTGGGAGAGCCCAATGCCCTTCTTCCAACGGTGCTGTGAGATGCTTAACCTGAATCGGGACCTTGGTTTAAGATCTCCTTAATTAATGCAATATATCTTTCAGTAGCAACTTGAATTAGAAACTTAAACTCATGATGAATTCAAAAATCTCTGAGCTAAATTTGCACAACCTGATAACAACTGTCTGGGTGAACTGATGAGGAAATGCTCACGCCGAGCCTGCACTCCTGAATTCTAGATAAAGTATTTTTCACCCCCTGCAAACTTAGTGCAAAATTAAACCAAATACTAAATGGCTAGGGAGAGACTAGCAGAGAAAAGAAGAACCAATTCAAACACAGTACAATTCAGTTTTAACGTCTATGTTCATTGAGGTGAGGGATGTTAATACAGAGGATCAGAGCCAGGTCAGCCACCGAGTCCCAAATCAGGTCTAACAGAGTGAAGTACCTTCCATTTTGCTCAATAACACTCTCTGGCCCTTGTCTCAGTGTCCCCCACAGCACCAAGTGTAATCTTTCCATTGAGATAACAAGGTGTAGAGCTGGATGAACACAGCAGGCCAAGCAGCATCAGAGGAGCAGGAACACTGATGTTTTGTGTCGAGACCCTTCTTCAGAAAATGATCTTTCCATTTCCTGCCTCTGAATGCTTTGAGTAAGATTTCTGGGCCATGCTGTTTTTCTCCTGCTGAAAGCTTCATCAAGACTGTTCAAACTTATTCACATCAAATCCTGGCAGCCAGCAGATGGAGGGGATTCTCATTCAGAGTGGGGCCATTTTAAGCTCAAACCATTCTGGTTCTTTCTCTAGTAGAGGGACCTGGGTATAGATGTGCAATGATCATTGAAGATGGCAAGAGAGATAGAGAGAGAAGTTAATAAAGCATGCAGTGTTCTCGAGTTTATTAATAAGTAATAAAATACAAGAGCAAGGAGGTGATGTTGAATTTGCACGAGATGCTTGTTAGACCTCAGCTGAAGTAATGTATACAGTTGTAGGCACCACAATGTAGGAAAGATGTGAATAGATTGGAGACAGTGCAGAAATGCTTTATAAGGATGGTTCAAGGAATAAGAATTTTCAGTTATGAGGCTGGATTAAAGAAGTTGGGACTGTTGCTCCTGGAGAGAAGAAGACTGAGAGAAGATTTGATAGAGGTTTTCAAAATCATGAGTGGGCTGGACAGAGCAGATAGGGAGAAACTGTTCCCATTGGTAAAAGGGAACAAGGATGAGAGGCATAAATTTAAAGTATGTGCCAACAAAGCAACGTAAGAACAAACTTTTTCACACAGCAAGTAGTTAGGGTATGGGATACACTGCCTGGGAATGTGATGGGGGCAGGTTAAATTGATACGTTTAAGAGGGTCATTGGATGATGATTCAGCTAGTAATGGTGTACAACGGTATGGAGAAAAGGCAGGAGATTGAGATCAGATAATTGAACTGCTGTAAACAAGATGGGCCGAAAGGCTTCCTTCTGCATTGTAACAATTCTGTAATTCTAGCTCATCTGGTGGACAACAGATTGTGATCTCCAAGGCCTCCACAGTGTTGCTGCTATATTACACTGAATGAAGCTCTCTCTCTTTCTCCCCCATCTGTGCTCCTGGTCTCTACCCTGGCCAGAGATCCTAATGTACCCTGCACCCTTTGAACTACACTTGATGAGACAAGCGCAACATTCTAATGCGTTCAAAACAAGATGGGCCCCTTCACTGTTCGAATGCAGGGTTTTATTTGTGCTGCCATCAACCTGGAAAAATATTCAACTAGCTTTGTTCAGATTCGCTGACTGACAACAATTTGTAAACTCTCTGTCCATTTACTACCCTCAGATGCAACCTCCCTCATCTCGCTTATCCTAAATGCAGAATTCTGGCCGTAAAAAAGACAAAGCAGAAAATGTTACCACAATGAAGCAGAGAGTGATGTGATTGTACCTCTATTTTGTATTGTATCTTGTTGGCTGGGGTTTTTCTTGTGAAAACTCCCCTGTCTTCCTGTGGTTTTACAATTAACTGACATCTGGTTCTCACTCCTAACACTGCAGCCGCTGTGTGTAAACCACCAGAACACACCCATCAAATTTTGTTCTGTTATTCTTATAGTCATACAGCCTTAATATAGCCTAACAGTCAGCGTATGCAAAGTAAAGAAGGAATTGTGTCCAGTGTTGTTATTTTCCTGCCACACCACCACCCCAGCACCATCCCCCCCACCCCCCCCCCAATAACATTTATCTCAATCGTATATCCTTAGACCGTGAACCCTGGTTCTGGACTCTGTCTTTACGCTGTCTGGCTCTGTTGGAACTTTATAGGTTTCCGTAAGATCCGTCCCTCGTTCTTCTAAACTCCAGTTAATATAGTCCTATCCAATCCTGTCTCTTTCCACTCAGGTCCTGCCATCTGAGGAATCAGTCTGGTGAACCTTTGTCGCGCTCCCTTCATAGCCAGAACATCCTCCTTCAGATAAGGAGACCAGAACTGCACACAACACTCCAGTTGTGGTCTCACCATTGTCCTGCACAATTGCAGCAAAACATCCCTGCTCCTGTACTCAAACTCTCTCTCTATGAAGGTCAACTTCATATTTACCTTCTTCGCCACCTGCTGCACCTGCATGCTTATTTTCAGTGACTGGAGCACAAGGACACCTAGGTCTTGTTGCACCTGCCCCTTTCCCAAACTGTTGCCATTCAGATAACAATCTGTTATTTGCTGCTGAAGTAGATGAACTCACACTTATCTGCTTTATACTTCATCCACCAGGTGCAAGCCCACCTACTCCACCTGTCCAAATTAGAGCATCCATAGTTGAGCACAATCCTATCCTCAGCCAACTCTAAACATGTGCACTCCATGTGGAGAGGTAGTCACAAGTTAGCAACCAGAGGCATAGATCCTGCCAAATTTACCTTGTCCTACTCTAAAGGCACTGAGGCCAATTATTGAGTACTTCTGTCTCTAGCTAGCAGAAAAAAATCAATGTTGGATGGTGAAATGGCTGGGGGTCATAACATGGAGAATTGGTTTCTTTGGTATAGGTGATGGGGCCTATGCTAGAACCTCTCCAGTTTTCCACTTAATAACTGAAAATAATTTGTGAATAGTCACAAGTGGAAATTTGCCGATCATTGAACAGCGAGGAAGAATGCAGAAGATTGCTAGAGGTTGTACAAAGTTTAGAAGAGAGACCTAAGAGGTAGCAGAGACAGCTCAGTGGAAAACTTTGTTTTGTAGTCTGCTTGAAGAAAAGGAGCAATGAAAGTTTGTACATTCTGATTGTAAGATTCTGAAAGGAACAGAGATTGAGAAGTGTGGACTCTAAGATCTTTAGGGATGTTGGAAAGAGAATTTCAGTTATAATACATAGGTAGAATTTGGCATCTTGTTATAGGAGGTATATTAGATTCATGAAAAGGTGCAGTGAAGATTCACTAGATTGATACTGGGAATGAAAGGATAGAGTTACGGAAATGACTTAGAAAAATCACTGCAAGAGATTCTAACGTCCTAAGGAGTTTTCAAAATCATAAAAGGTCTTTTCAGAGTATGACCTGCAGTCTCTCCATCACCTGCTCCATCACTATGCACCATTGCAGTAGCATGCAGTCCACAGTACGTACTTGCCAAAATTTCTCTGAAACTAATTTATAAACAGGATACCAGTAAATCGCTTGTGGCACTTTCTATGTTCAGCTTATGAATATAAGTTTTATATTCAGAACAGTTACCAAGTTGGTAGAAGTACTGAAGAAATTCTCTCCACTGCACCAACTGGTGGTCATGGACTTTTAAAAACTTTGCTCCCAGGATATGAGTGATACTGGCTTGGCCACTTTTACAATATGACCCTGCATGCTTTCAATAGCTGCAGGTGGATATTCTTCTGAACTCCACGTGATAGACCCTGCAATCACATAGCAAAACCGAAGGGCAAATGTTGACATTGTGAATTACAATGGTAAACAATGTCAGTAAATGCACCCAAAAATCAAGCAACAGATCATAACGTTTGGTGACAAGTTCTTTTGTGGAAGAACTTTTCCAACATTTAGAAAAGAAATACACAAGAAAATAGGTTTAAGAGTAGACCATGTCAGTCTAAAAACCTGCATTGCCCCACTGCAATAGGAAAAAATGGACTGCTTACGTGCAATAATTTCTGTTTTAATTGTTCACCTGAATTAAAAGGGAAGTGCCAAACCATTTTAGAAATTTCTAAGCTATCACTTGCAATAAATCCAGTCTTTGCTTCAAACAAATACATCCTTTTGCAGTCTTTCAGAAAGAAAGTCTTGAATTCATATCACACCTTTCATATCCACAGAATAACACAAAGCACTTAACAGCCACATTTTGAAGTGTTGTCACTGTTGAAAGGAGGCAAAAATAACAGCCAGTTTGCACACAGCCACCTCCCTCAAACAGGAAGGCGATAATGTCCAGCTAATCTGTTTCTATGATGTTGACTGAGGGGTCAAAATTAGCCAGGACATTGGGAACTCCATTGCTCTACTTGGAAATTGGATCTTTTACATACACCTGACAGGGTCTCAGCTCATCCAAAATACTGCACCTCCAATAATGCCCCCCAACTCTCTGCACCACTCTGGACTCTCAGGCTTGGTTTCTGTGCTTAGACATTTAGAGTGGAACTTGAAACCACAATGTTCTGACTCAGAGGCCAGGGTGCTGACAACTGAGCCACAACTGACACCCAGAAGGCTGATCGCTGATGAACTAACCCCCAAAAAGGGGTTTACCATGTAAATGCACATAACAATTCACCCACATTACTTGCTGACCACATTCCCTGGATATTTATAAATGGGAAATCACCCAGACACTCACATAACTTTCACTAAATAGATCTAAAGTACATTCTTGCAGCTTGAATTCCTTGCCTATTTAAGTATTCAAACCATCTCCCCAATCTACCCCTTCCCCCTATAATTGTCAGCATGGTTTCAATGAGTTAGCACATCTTGTCTCCACACCAGCATTAGGTCCTGATCCAGCAATGCCTGTTTCTAAATCTCCTCATGACATCACCCTAGTTCTGCAGCCTCTTCCAGCTTTGTAAATCTATGAGATGTCAACTTGTGCATTTTGAGCACCCTCTATTTTAATCTTTCCACTGTTGATGAACTTGACTTCAGCATCTGGGCCCAGGGCTCTGAAATTTCTTCCCCTCAACCTCTCTATACTTATTTTTTTTTCATTTAGACAACCTGTTCAGAAATGTTATTACACACCTCTGGAGCAGGTGGGACTTGAACCTGGGCCTCCTGGTCTAGGGGTAGTACCATTGCACCATCCCTACCTCTGTCCTCCTTTAAGCCAGTCTATAAACCTATCTCTCTGAAAAATGTCTTCCTTAGCTTACCGTCATTTCTTTCTAATCTGATTCTGCTCCTGTGAAGTACCTTGGGGCATTTCACTGCATCAAAGGTGCTATATAAATGCAAGTTGCTCTCCTTCCACTTTTTGAAGAGATCCCAAATAATGGTATTGCTACAGTTCATCATTTAGTTTTATAATACTTGGGTCAATTAAGTTCAAAATATATGGAAGCAACAAGGTCTTTTTAAAGCAACACATTTTCACAAATGCTTCTTCTAATAGAACCTGAGGAAGTCTGTTAAACCCCACCTTTGTGGGTGAGGTACAGTGGTTTACTTTCAAAAGTCCCTTTGTCAGAGACAAACAAAATAACTTTCTTCCAACAGAATGGCAGAGCTGCAGCAGATAATACTGCAACTGATGTACTGAAGGGAAATACCTAAAAGGCCCATTACACAGCACGCTGTGCTTCAATTTGGACCTGATGTTTGTCCAGATCTTGGTGAGCAGTAAAAGGCCTCATGAAAGAGGAAGACATAAAGTTTCTAATCTCCAAATTTGTCGAAATGCTGTAAAGCCAGCCACCTTCAAGCAAATATGAAAGTTTAACCTACATTAGATTATAATGTGCATCACCAGTTGTGCTCTGATGAAGGGTCATCTAGACACGAAATGTTAGCTTGCTTCTCTCTCCATGGATGCTGCCTAACTTGCTGTGATCTCCAACATATAATGATTTCAGTACAGATTCCAGCATCTGCAGTAATTTGCTGCTATCACCAGTTGTGTGGCTGCCAAGACAGACTCTTATTCTCATCTCTGAGTCAGAAAGATCATGAGTTTAACTTTGACATGATCCAGGCAGACAGTTCAGCGTAGTTCTGAGAGAGTGCTACATTGTCAGAGAAACTATGTTTGAAATGACATGTTAAACTATGTCCGCCCTCTCAGATGGTATAAAGGATCCCATGGCACTGGTTGAAGTGATAATGATTTTCCCCAGTATCTGTTTATTCATCCCTCAGTCTGCATGTACACAAATGAACATTCCATTGTGGAGCTGACAGTATTCTTACCCTTCTTGACTTGTATCACTAAAAAGAAATTTAATTTATTCAAAGAACAAAGAAAATTACAGCACAGGAACAGGCCCATCGGTCCTCAAAGCCTGTACCGACATGTTGCCCGTCACAACTAAAACCCCCTACCCTTCAGCTTTGCTTTGAACAAATGTCCTTTGGAACTGACTCTGTACTTATCACATACCCTGCTTTCTCTCCAGTATATATCATTCAGGAGATGTGAGTTCTGTCCACAGCCACATACCTGTCAGTTGCATTCCTGGAACAGTCTCACCTTTCACAACTGAAATGTTCACTGTATTGTAAGCACTGCCAACAAATACAAACTGGTTGAAGTTTAGAAGAATGAGAAGTGTCCTTACTGAAAAATATAAGACTCCTAGGGACTTGTGAAGGCAGATGGGGAAAGATTGTCTCCCTCTGTGGGAGAGTCTGGGCCCAAATGACATAACCTCAGAGTAAGGGGTTACCCAATGAGGCCAAAGAGTTGAGGAGAGATCTCTCCACTCCGATGGTAGTGAATTTGTGGAATTCTTTACCATGGAGATTGTGTCATGAAGAATACTCAAGGATGCGATAGACTAATCAATAATGGGAACAAGGGTTAGAGGAAAAAGTCAGGTAAGTGGAGTTGAGGATTATCAAATCAGGCATGATCTCATTGATCAGTGGAGAGAACACGATGGGCTGAATGGTCTATTTCTGCTCTTTCACCATATTTAAACATTAATTAATTCATTAATGCTTGTACGTAAGGCAAGTTGCTTTACAGAAACCCAGCATGGATTTGGCAGACTGAATGGCCTCTTTCTGTGCCATAATTTTTTTTTATTCTTGCTTGGGAATTGGGTGTCACTGGCAAGGCCAGTATCTGTTCCCCATCCATAACTGGTTCTCTCAGGCATTTCAGAGAGCAGGTAAGAGCCAATGACTTTGGTGTGGGAGTAGAGTCGCGTGGAGGCCTAACGGCTTACAGACAGCAGATGCCTGCCTTCAAATGAGTTTTTAGAATAATCAATGAAGGGATTTATCAGACAAACATTATCCTGGGGCTCTAACTCTGCTGTCCAATGACATTAGCACAATGCCACTGTCTCCTGTAATGACTCTATGAAGTTTTAGATGACGTGAGCGTAGACTGTGGGGGATAATTAGATCAGGTGCAAGATTTCTTTTTAGTAAGATATAGAATAATTATAAAAGATATTCAGTCCCAGTTTGAATATCATATTTTTATGCAAATGTTTATCAATGTTATTTTAGATATTATGTAGCAGCAAGATAACTTACAGAAATGTAGGAAGTGGAATGATGGTGTTGGATGGTCCAAGCTCAGAAATGAGAAATGCAAAACTGAAATGCTGTTGTATTACTTTTTTTCCATTCACCTGTGGGATATGAGGATCACTGGCAGGCCAGTCCTTATTGCCTATCCCTAACTGCCCTTCAGAAGGTGGTGGTGAGCTACCTTCTTGAACCACTGCATCCCATGTGCTGTAGGTAGACCCATGACACTATTAGGGAGGGAATTCTCCATTGTTCTCCCTCTTAGGCAGTTCCTTTGGATCAAGGAGGACTGGTTTCCTCTCCATTTTGGGGGTCCTCAGGTGGGTGATAATCTGCAGATTCTACCATAAAGGTGGTGACTGACAGATCAGACAGTTGGATTGTTTGGTGATTTCTGCATTCTCACCAACACCTTGTCTTCACCTCTCACTGTTTGTTGGGAGTCCCATTTTCATCAGGCACAGGCCAGGGACTGGGGTTACTTGGCAGAAATATTTGGATTTCTTCAGGGATGTTATGGGGTCATTGTTATACTGTCCTCCTGCTGAGTTATTTCTGCAATATGGTCTCAGGTATACGGACTTCATAGCCCACCCACTCCAAGTTTTGGGTCACTTTTCTCGTCAACAGATTTGGAAGATCTTACAAAAAGACACCATTACCATTGTAAGACCTGGGAGTCTTTGTACATTGACACTAAATATCAAAATAGCTTGTTGAACTATATAATCGCAAACATTAAATTATAAAGCAAAGGATTTAACAATCAAACTTCATAATGCCCAAGTCAGATTGCACCTTGAACATTACATTCACCTCTGATTATCAAAAGTACTGGGGAAATCTTGAAGCACAGGTTGCAGGAAGAGCCATAAAGCTGATTCCTAAACCTAATAATACCCAAGCCATCAGGGAGTAACTTCCCTGTTTTCCTTTCAAATGGTACCATTAGGTCATTTATGTCCACCTGAGAGGACACATTTGGTTCACTGTCTATCCACAGACAGCACTCCCAACAATACAGCATTCCCTCAATATTGTATTACAGTTCTCAAGGCCTGCAGTGGGACTTTAAACCACACCCTCTGACTCAGAAGCAGAGTGTTACCGTCTAAAGTATCACTAACAAATAGTAATAGCCACAAATCCTGGTAACTCTCTCTGAAAATTAATTTCATACTTCCTTATTTGTAGTCACATGATATACAATTTGCATTTGCTTTTTGTTAATATTTGCATTTTCTTGTATCATGTTCTGACGAACACAAGAGCTCTAGGTTCCCCTGCATTCAACAGGCAGTTTGACATCTCATAAGCTTGTTATAAACTTTACTCTTGGAAGTAAAATTATCTGCTGTTTCTTTCCTCCCAATTGCACAGTAACCATGGCACACACTCCTCCTCACCTCAACCAAGCAATCACTACTTCTTTGGATAAAAATACTCAATAGATTGCACAGAATATAGAAAGTATTATTTTACTATATTACCCAGTGTAATTCAAGTCGATTCAGTTGCAACTTGTATTCGAGCATAGAAACAGAAGTAGTCCATTAAGTCCCATGGGTTTGTTCCACCCACCATTTAATTTGATCATAACTGATCTGCAAACTCACTTAAATTTCCTCATGTCTTTAACAACTTTGGTTAAAACAAAACTATCAATCTCCGATTTAAGATTAACAGTTGATTTATCATCAATATTTACAAATGAGAATTCCATACCTGTACCACAATTTGGATGTAAAGGTGATTCCTAATTTGACTCCTAAAAGGCTTGGTTCTAATGTTTAAACCTGTCCTTTAGGCCTAAACTCCCAACGAGTGAAAATAAGTTGCTCGTAATTAATATCCAAGAAGAGATTTGACTGTATGCTTGAAAAGTTGTGCAAGTTCTGAGAAGAAAGAGCAGGGTAATGGGACAATTTGGATAGTTCCATAAAGAGTCAGCACAAGAATGATGGGACAAATGGCCTCCTTCTTTGATGTGCAATTTAATGTTGTCATAATCTGTAGAGTACACTACTGCACCAAAACAACAAAGGACCAATCCCAATAGACAACACACAGTAGAGGCACTGTTTGGACTCACTGAGAAGATGGAAACCAATTGATTACTTCTGATTGTAGTCTGTGGTTATAGTACAATGATTAATAATAACTCAATATTAACTCAGATTATGTTGGAGCGCATAATGGAGCCTGACACTTCTACAGCCCTTAGGGTTATCTCCTCACTACTAGATCACAAGCACAGCTCAATGTGTACATTAGCTTTTCTACCTTGTGGTAGCAGCAATAAAATGCATCAAATCTCCAGTGCAGAAGCAGGCCATTCAGCACAATCAGTCTACACAAATGTTTGTGCAGTGCATCAGATTCTACCCACTTGATTTACCTCAAGTCCCCTTATCAACAGAAACTTCTACTAACTTCCCTTTCATGAGCCTATCACACTTCCCCTCACCTCAATCTTCCCATGTGGTACCTCTAGTACAACACTCTTCCACATTAAACTATGCTGGTTGAAAGGCGGGGTAGAGTTTCACAATAGTTTCACTACTAACTGACAAATGACAACAGTAACCAATGGTCACAGTTAATCACGTTCACAAGGCACTGGTCCCTTTGAAATCTAAAAGTACAAGTGAAATATTACAATTAAAATGTGGCCAGACACCGAGAAAATATCACTTCTCACTCAGTAATCTCTTGTTCCCAGCAGCTGTCTCATGTTTTGTCTGAGGTTCATTCCTTGTTCTTGAAACTGCAGAGTGATTGCAGGCAAAACCATTCCACCAAGCAATGGATCATGTTTGACCCTCACGTGGCCTTCCTAACAATGGGGCTATTGGATAGTGATCAGAGACAGGAACCCTGGCTTTCTCTCTCCCATCATTTGTCCAGGCCACTGAGACCAATCAGAGCAGCCTCATAGCCATCTCACTGGAGATCTGGACTTCAGCAAAGATCTGATGCAGGTGAAAAATTTCTCTTCACTTTCCCCCCTTCTCTGTTTTTTTCTCTCCCTGTCAGTCCTTCAAAGTGAGAAGGATGCTTGTCATGGAGTACTGTGTGAGGAAAGAACCTGTGGGTGGAGTCTTTAACATGGGAATGCTGGTGTGTAGGGATGTCCCGACACCTTAAGGACTGCAATGCATCAAGAAGGTAGCTTCATCATCACTTTCTTAAGGACAATTAGAGATGGACAATAAATGCTGGCCAAGCCAGTGACACCCACATCTTACAAATGAATTTAAAATAAAGCTCCCATAGCTCCATAGTGGAATCACATTCTTCCTGCAAAGCAGTGACCAGAATTATTCCCAATGCTCTCGCTGTGGCCTAACAGCTTTTTTTTTCTCAAATGTCTAGTTCCATACAACCTACCTGTGGTTACATTCAGTGCTCTGATTAATGAACAAAAGTATTCCGTATATATTCTTGTGCCCCCTAACTATCCATCCTGCTCCTTGTGACTATGCACTCCAAGTCCCTCTGTTACCTGACAAACTATGGTAACCTGTCATTTGCTGTGTCCTCTTTGTTTTATTAGCATTCCCCAAAAGTATTACCCCACACTTCTCAGACCTAAATTCCGTTTGGCACATTTTTACCCACCTGTTCAGGCCACTGCTAGCTTCCTGCAGTCAAATCTTTTCTTTATTATCAATCACAAGGCCAACCTTTATATTATCTTTAAAATACGACCCCTACAATTGAATGTAAATTACTGGTCATGACAAAATAACAAGGGATCTTGGGCTGATCTTCATCGGAAGCAACCTTCCAGTCGCAAATATACCTATTGATGCCTTCAACTCAGCCACTGAGCTCATTTTGGATCCAACTTGTAACTTAAATTTGACCCTTTGAGATTTTGTATTTTTGATGTCGTCAAAACCTTTAGAAATATCTGGGTCAACTATACCAAATGAACCAGCTCATCTTGCCTTTTCATTCCATTGTCTCCTCAAAAACAACCAATCATGTTAGTCAAATATCATCTTTTGTTAACAAACCCATGCTGTGTTTGATGAATCCACATATTACTGAGGATAAGTTCTACTGTGCCTTAGAACATTTTTCCAATAATTTGCCCACCAATATGTTTAGACCAACTGAACTGTAGTTAAAAACTGAAAGAACTGCAGATGCTGTAAATCAGAAACAAAAACAGAAATTGTTGGAAAAGCTCAGCAAGTCTTGCAGCATCTGTGGAGAGAAATCAGAGTTAACGTTTTGAGTCCGGCGACCCTTCCTCAGAGCTAATGGTAACTAGGAAAGTGTTGGTTTATATGCACGAGATAGGATTGGGGGAGGAGGTAAGGAGTAAACAATAGGTGGGGATAGAGCCCAAAAAAGGAAAAGAACAGTGGGACAAACAAAGGAGTCATTAATGATCTGGCTAGGAGGGTGAATAGCTTTAATGGGGACTATTACTGGCCAACAATGGTTGTGTGTAATAGCAGACAATGTGATAACAAGGCCTGGTTGTGTAAGGATTGGGGTAAGGACATGGGACAGCTCAAGCCCAAAAGTTATTGAGCTCAATATTGAGTCCAGAAGGCTGCAGGATCCCCAAGTTACTTGGCTGACCCCTTCCGCCTTTTGTCAACAGCAGTACAAAGTGACTAGTCCTGAAGTACTCTAGCACCTTACCCTCAGCCAGTGAGGATAGCAAGCAGCTGCTGTAGGTTCACTTGGTGCTCTAGTGATGGTCAAACATGGTGAACCAGTTGCTATTTTCCCTCTCACTATATTTATCACGTCAGCAATAGTTCACACGCAGCCTCCGGGTCCACGGTGTTTGCATTGTCACCTATTATTTGTTTAGGTCAATCTTTGCCCTTTTCCGCAGTTACCGGTACAGCTAACAAAATTCTGATCATAAGCATGAAAGTGCTAATACTCCTTCCACCTGCCCATCTTCACTTCGCAAAACTGATGAAAATACTCCTCTCCCATTGTTGGGCTTTGCTGGAAAAAAATCACCACCCCCAATGTCTTGCAGGAATTCTGTGCCCTCGAAAACCTTGCAGGCATTCTAACTGATTGTAATCTCCTACTAGCGCTTCATAGTTTCTGCACTTGGCAACATCGAGCCTATTACATTTGCTCTTCTATCTCCCGCTGACTGGGAATGTACAGTATATTCCCAGCAGTGAATTTGTTCCTTTGTTATTCCACATTGAGGACATCGTCCCTCCTGGTTGATTGTCTCTTCAAGCAATCCCACTCCCATCTCCAACTATTTTTGAGCTGCCTACCCCCCTATCTGAAAACCCTGTACATCAGAAATGTCCAGTAACTCTTCTTGCCCTTTCCCAAGCGATTTTTCAGTAGTAACTGTGATATTATACTTGCAAGTGTCTTGTGTCCCCAGCTCACTTGTCCTATTGATGAGACTCGCAACATTCAAACATGTTTCATTAATCACTGAACAACTCCACTGCGGTCTATACTCTCGTCTTTGTTCTCTCGCACTCACTCACCAAAGAAATTCGCGCTCCATTTTTTTTTATAAAGAGGTTTTCAAAAGGAAGCAATCTAACTCCACTTCAAATCATCTCTCAGTAATTGAACACACTGAAACTTACCTGAAATAGACATAAAACGCAGCACGCCAGGATACTTGGTTTCAGCATTTTGTCCAAAGCTTGTTTTTTCAGTTTTGTGTGAAAAAGCGATCTCGAAGGGGTGCTTAATTTTCCTTCTGAATTAACAATGAATCCCTGCCGAAGCGGTGGTTTCTGTTTTGATTGTTGTAAATACTTTAGCGATCAGGCGCAGGAGCCATTTATACAGAGCCCCGGCTCCTTTCTCCCCTCCCCTTCGTGCGGTATTTTCCGAGGGGCTTTCCAACCGCAGTCCCTCTCACCTCAAGCCTGCGTTACTTTTCTCTGTTTGGCTTTTGTGTGTGTAGTGCTGTAGACAATACCGTTATTCCCACCACATTACATCAGCTCTGCTCAGAATCAGTCGTTAAACTCAGATAACTTCAAACTTTTCGCCGCTTGCAATAGTGAAACGAACAGCATCCGATTTCCTCCTGTCCCTTTCCTTCTGACAAAATAATGTCCTTTCCAAGTTATTTTCCTGACGGGTTAAAGGAATGAACATCATTCTTTGCACAGAATGGTCCAAAGGTGTTTTCGTATAGCACCGTCCCCCCACCCCCGGTTTAATACTTAATATTATGCGTTGGGTCTATCTGCTCTTAAGCTCAGTCCTTCTTCCGACACAGAAGAGTTGAGGAGAGTTGACGTGGCTCCTGATGGACTCGCACTTGAATTGCTCAGTGTAGGGAAAGTTCTATCCGGAGTCAAAGCACCTGGATCATGGCGCCAGGAGTCGAGTCAACCCTGGGTGGTCCTTGCAAAGGTCGAATCTCTCCCCTTCCCTCTCCACATACACAACAACATAAAGCTAAAAATAATAAAGCCAACAGATTTAGCGACAGTGCCCTCACTTGCCTTGCCACAAAAGAAATCCCCATGATCTCAGACTGAGGTTTGAGGCGAAACTGGAGCGTCCCAAAACTGGGCATGGCTGATGAGGGAATTCTACAAGGTGGATATTAAAGTTTTGCTCCACTTTTACCAGTAATCCAAAGGATTTCCCAACCCCACATCCCACAAGGACATAAGAACACATGAAAATAGGAGCAAGAGTTGGCCATCTAGCCACTCCAGCCTGCTCTGACATTCAATAAGATCATGACTAATCTTCTCATGGAATCAGCTCCACTTACCTGCATGCTCACTTATAACCCTTCATTCCTTCACTGTTCAAAAATCTATCTTTCTTTGCCTTAAAAACATTCAATGAAGTAGCCTCAACTGCTTCTCTGGGCAGGGAATTCCACAGATTCACAAACTTTTGGGTGAAGAAGTTCCTCCTCAGCTCAGTCATAAATCCGCTCCCCTTTTTTTGAGGCTCTGCCCCCTTGTTCTATTTCACCTGGCAGTGGAAATAACCTCCCTGCTTTTATCTCATCTATTCCCTTCATGATTTTATATGTTTCTATAAGCTCTCTCCTCATTCTTCTAAATTCATATGAGTACAGTCACACTCTATTCAATTTCTCCTCATAAGCCAACCCTCTCAATTCTGGAATCAACCCAGTGAACCTCCTCTGCATCCCCTCCAGTGCCAGTACATCCTTTCTCAAGTAAGGAGACCAAAAGTGGCCTCACCAGCTCCCTATACAACTGCAGCATAACCTCTCTGTTTTTAACCTCCATCCCTCTAGTAATTGAAGGACAATATTCCATTTGCCTTCTTAATTACCCGCTGCACCTGCAAACCAATGTTTTATGATTCATGCACAAGGACACCCAGGTCCCTCTGCACAGCAGCATGCTACAATTTTTCACCATTTAAATAATAATCCATTTTGCTGTTATTCCTACTAAACAGGATGACCTCACATTCAGTATATTTCACAAATTTACAATGTAACAATTGTCACTGTTCAAAGAAATGACTCATCTCAAACCTCACGAATAGAAATTTTATCCTTCCTTCCAAAAAAAACATTAAGACAATGTCTGATCAAGCTCTCAATTCTCTATGCAACCTTCCTTGCCTCCTTCCCCTCCCCTCCCCTAAAAATATCACTGCATGTTCAGTTTGCTTAACATCTTCAGAGCTCCAATATAAACTTAAACAGCAAACATAAACATGCTGCAAACCATGTGTACACTGTCAATTTCAACATCCAAACACAACACCCATGAAGTTTCCTTGAACATTCTCAGGATATAGACATTGCTTCTTTCCACCTGTGTAGGGGATGGATTGTCACAGTGCTTCTCAGTAGAGGTCCAGGATTTTAAAAACCGAAAGAACTGCAGATGCTGTAAATCAGGAAACAAAACAGAAATTGCTGGAAAAGCTCAGCAGGTCTGGCAGCATCGGTGAAGGAAAAAACAGAGATAACGTTTCGAGTCCGGTTCCAAGGAAGGGTCACTGGACCTGAAACGTTAACTCTGTTTTTTCCTTCACCGATGCTGCCAG
>NC_063350.1:51194684-51271276 GCF_021869965.1 Rhincodon typus
TGAAGGAAAAAACAGAGTTAACGTTTCAGGTCCAGTGACCCTTCCTTGGAACCGGACTCGAAACGTTATCTCTGTTTTTTCCTTCACCGATGCTGCCAGACCTGCTGAGCTTTTCCAGCAATTTCTGTTTTGTGTCCAGGATTTTAACTTAACCACAAATGGTTTTCATTAAAAAAATCTTGGCATCCAAGCTTGATGACAAATGGATGTAAAACTATAGTTAATAAATTCTTGTAACTTGAACCGATTTCTGCTCCATTTCATCACTGGTTGCAAATTAGCTTTGGTTTCTATAAAGTTCACCTCACAATTTTTTATTACCTATTTTCTGACATGGTACCTCATTATTGGAAGGGTTGAATGATCTACTGCTCTTAAAATTGTCCTCATTCTCTTTAAAGCACTATGTCTCATCATTAGTAATGCTACAGAAAATCTTCTTCTTAGGCACTCCCTTGTGTTTAAGGAGTTTAACTCCTGTTTCATGGATTCTGAGATGGTTGATACGTTTAATATGGAATCTGTAGACTCTGCTACATGCAGGACAGAGTTGGGTAAATGGATTGTTTGGAAGCTAGTGAAGTTGCTCCAAAGTCATGACTTTATGCATATTTGTGACAATGTCTCTCAATATGTTCAGTGCCTACCTGAATTAACCTCCTCCATTTTTGTCAGTCACAAGCCAAGGATTCCCATGAATCAGTGGGTGTGTTTGACCTCTTCAAGCATGATTTGAGGACATTCCTAAAGTGCTTCTACTGGGAATTTCAACAAATACTTGCATATTGTATATACACACTTCACCTTCTGACATTTGGTTATACTTTTATGTCAACATTTGTCAGGCTCATTGGCCTACTCCAGTTCCTATTTATTTTGGGTTATCAGTTTCTACACTAACAGTTATTCTGTTTTACACTGGTGGCTCATATTTAACCAGAAATACAACAATGTATAGGATGTTCAAAGAAGGATTTACGATGGGTCTAAAGTACCAGCTTAAGGTCTGAGTTCGGTGAAGATGTATACAAAAACAGAAATTACTGGAAAAGCTCAGCAGGTCTGGCAGCATCTGTGAAGAGAAATCAGACCCAAAACATTAAAGCTGATTTCTCTTCATAGATGCTGCCAGACCTTCCGAGCTTTTTCAGCGATTTCTGCTTTTGTTTCTGATTTACAGATTTTTTTGTTTTTTGTATGATATATATATAAAATTTCAGGCAAAATTGTAATAGAGAACTGAAATGAAATCAGAGAAGACTGGAAAACCTCAGCAGATCTGGTAGCATCAGTGGAGAGAGAAACAGATTTAACATTTTAGGTTGTGACTTTAATTAATGTGGGTGTTGCTGGCTGGCCAGCATTTCTTGCTCATCTCTAGTTGCGCTTTTGAAGGTGGTGGTGAGCTGCCTTCTTGAACCGCTGCAGTCCACCCACTGTGGGTTGACATACAATGCCATTAGGGAGGGAATTCCAGGATTTGGACCCAGCAACAGTGAAGGAACGGTGATACATTTCCAAGTCAGGATGGTGAGTAGCTTGGAGGGGAACGTGAAAGTGGTGGTGTTCCCATTATATATGCTGCCCTTGTCATAGGATCCCTCCAGTGTGGAAACAGGCCATTTGGCCCAACAAGTCCACACCGTCCCTCCAATGAGCATCCCACCCTGATTCATTCCCCTACTCCCTGCATTTCCCCATGTCTAACCAAACATCCCTGGAGACTATGGGCAATTTAGCATGGCCAATCCACCTAGCCTGCACATCTTTGGACTGTGGGAGGAAACCGGAGCACCCAGAGGAAACCCCCGCAGACACAGGGAGAACGTGCAAACTCCACACAGACAGTCGCCCGAGGGTGGAATTGAACCCGGGTCCCTGGCGCTGTGAGGCAGCAGTGCTAACCACTGAGCCATCATGCCACTGTGTCCTTCTAGATGGAAGTGGTCTTCGGTGAATTTCTGCAGTGCATCTTGTATATAGTACACATTGCTACTACTGACCATCGATGGTGGAGGGAGTGGATGGTTGTGGATGCAGTGCCAATCAAGTGGGTTGCTTTGTCCTGCATGGTGTCAAGCTTGTTGAGTGTTGTTGGGGTTGCACCCATCCAGGCAAGTGGGGAGTATTCCAGCGCCCTCCTGACTTGTGCCTTGTAGATGGTGGACAGGCTTCCAAGAGTCAGGAGGTGAGTTGCTCGCCATAGTACTCCAAGCTTCTGACCTGCTGTTGCAGCAACTGTGTTTATGTGGTGAGTCCAGTTGAGTTTCTGGTCAATGATAACTCCCAGGATGTTGTTAGTGGGGGATTCAGTGATGGTAACACCATTAAATGTCAAGGGACAGTAGTTAGATTGTGTCTTATTGGTGATGGTCATAGCCTCGCATTTGTGTGGTGTGAATGTTATTTCCCGCTTGTCAGCCCAAGCCTGGATATTGTCCAGATCTTGTTACATTTTGGCATTGAGTGTTTCAGTGTCTGAGGAATCACGAATGGTGCTGAACATTGTGCAATCATCGGTGAACATTCCCATTTCTGACCTTATGATGGAGGGAAGGTCATTGATGAAGCTGCTGAAGATGGTTGGGCCTAGGACACTACCCTGAGGAACTCCTGCAGAGATGTCCTGGAGCTGAAATGATTGACCTCCAACGATCATGAGTCAGGTATGACTCTAACCACCTGAGAATTTGCCCCCTGATACCCATTGATTCCAGTTTTGCTAGGGCTCCTTGATGCCACACTCGGTCGAGCAGCCTTGATGTCAAGGGCTGTCACTCTCATCTCACCTATGGAATTCAGCTGTTTTGTCCATGTTTGAACCAAGGCTGTACTGACGTCAGGAGTTGACTGGCCGTGGTGGAACCCAAACTGGGTATCACTGAGCAGGTCATTACTGAGCAGGTACTGCTTGATAGCACTGTTGATGACACCTTCCATCAATTTACTGATGATCGACAGTAGATTGATGGGGCAGTAATTGGCCAGGTTGGATTTGTCCTGCTTTTTGTGTACAGGATGTACTTGGGCAATTTTCAACGCTGTCGGGTAGATATCAGTGTTGTAACTGTACTGGAACAGCTTGGCTAGGGGAGCAGCAAGTTCTGGAGCACAAGTCTTCAGTACTATTGCAGTATCCAGTGCCTCCAACCTTTTATTGCTATCATGTGGAGTGAATCCGATTGGCTGAAGACTGGTATCTGTAATGCTGGGGACCACTGGAGAGGCCGAGACGGATCATCCATTCGACTCTTCTGGCTGAAAATTGCTATAAAGGCTTCAGCCTTATCTTTTGCACTGACGTGCTGAGCTCTTCCATCATTGAAATTGGGGATATTTGTGGAGCCTCCTCCTCCAGTGAATTGTTTATCATCCACCAGCATTCGTGACTGGATGCAGCAGGACTGCAGAGCTTAGATGTGCCTATCACTTGCTGCTTATGCTGTTTGGCAATGGAAACAGTCCCGTTTGGTGGCTTTACCAGGTTGACACCTCACCTTCAGCCTGGTGCTGCTCTTGGCATGCCCTCCTACACTCTCCATTGAACTAGGGTTTATCCCTTGGTTTGATGGTAATGGTTGAGTGGGGGAATATGTTGGGCCATGAGGTTACAAATTGTGCTGGAGTACAGTTCTGCTGCTGTTGATGGCCCACAGCGCCTCATGGATGCCCAGTCTGGAGTTGCTAGGTCTGTTCAACGTCTGTCCCATTTAGCACAATGATAATGCCACACAACACAATGGAAGTCATTCTCAATGTGGAGGCCAGACGTCGTCTCCACAAGGACTGTGTAGTGGTCCCTCCTACCGATACTGTCATGGACAGAAGCATCTGCAGATGGCAATTAGTGAGGATGAGGTCAAGTATGTTTTTCCCTCTTGTTGGTTTCCTCACCACCTGCCGCAGACCCAGTCCTTTAGGACCCGACCAGCTCGAGCTTGCATCAAAATACAGCGCAGTAAAACTTTGTTGAGTCAGGTATATTCCCAGAAACTAGTGAGATTGTATTTTGGAAGTTAAATCGAATGTACAGTCCACAAATTGTCACAACCCAGCCCGATTCACGAACAATGATGCGGGGAAATATTTCCCAATCACGCTCTCAAAAATATCACTTCTTCCTTTATCCGTTGCAATTTACGGGAATACATATAATCCGCGTTGATTCCAGGGTTTTTTTTTTAATGGATCGATGGAAAGTCCCTGCGGTACTCCAGGTGGAAGAAATGAGCAATGACTCCGACTGTGAACTGGAATTATGCGTAGAACTACAACTCCCATAGTGCACCGTGCACCACCGGAGGGGAAGGCGCCTGCGCATTGTGTGCTGCCGGTGTTTGTAGTCTCATGACGGGCCAGAAGCGCTTTACGGTGACGATGGAGAACTATAATTCCCAGGATGCGCGGCAAGCAGCTGCACATGCGCGCGGGGCCCTTTCTAGCCTGAAACGGCCGCCATCTTTCGGCTACAGAGGATATCGGGGAGACTGTTGGTCGGATTGCGCTTTGGGGGTGATGGTGAGTATCAGAGGCTGGCAGCAGTCCCAGGCGGTGGCCGTGCATCTGTGAATTCCTTAGGATGCGGCCCGAGCGCAGGTTGGACCAAAGAGCGCGTCGAAAGCTGGTTCTGATTGTGTTGGGGGTGGACGGAGTGAGGATGAAAACTGACCTCCCCCTCCCCCTCCCTCAGTGACAGGTGCATAGACCGAGCTCATCTGTAGAGGGTCTCCCTTTCCCCAGGCAGTGGGGGCGGCAGTAAGGAGAGTGGGAAGGGGGATTGAAAGGAGGGCATGATGAGCGAGGGGAAATGGGAGGTATGAGAGGAGTGGAGAGAGGACGTTCAGGGGATAGGGGGAGGGAAAGGTGAAGGGAAGGCGTCCTCGGGGGGTTGGAGGTGAGAGACCTCACCGAGGGATGGTTATGTGGAGGAGAGTGCAGATCCCTGATTGTGGAAGTGGGGAGAAGACAGCCCGTACCTGGTTTGGAGTTGGGGCAGGGGTAAGTAAAAAAGCCCCCCCCCCCCCCCCCCGACCCATGCACAGAGAACAAAGGGCCCTCACCAGCACCAGAAGGAGAGTGGGATATGGAGATGTGTGGTTGTGGTTAGGAGCCATCACCTGAGCCAACGGAGGTGGTTTGGGGGAGGAGAAGGTGTGTGTGGGGGGAAGGTGGTGGTGTTGGAATGTTGCTTCAGGGGCCTTTCCCTGAATTGAGGAGAAAGGTGGTGGGGCACTACATTGGCATGGGTGCAAGGCATGTTGTTCATGGTGGGACCCTGAACTGAGCTGCAAAGATGGGCTTTTGGCGCATCTAACTTAGGTCATAGAGGAGGCCTTTTGCAGTGCTAGTGTAAGCCAGGGAGGTGGAGGGAGGTTCTCACCTAGGCTGAGTGTAGCTTGGATAGTGACACATAGATAGCAAGAACTGCAGATGCTTGAATCAGAGACAACAGTGTGGAGCTGGAAGAACACAGCAGGTCAGGCAGCATCAGAGGAACAGGAAAGTTGACATTTCGGGTTGGGACCCTTCTTCAGAAATTCCTGACCGGAAATGTCAACTTTCCTGCTTCCCTGATGCTGCTGACCTGCTGTGTTCCTCCAGCTCCACACTGTGTTGTATTGGATAATGACATTGCTTGTTCACAAGCCACAATATACAAGGATGGGCTGTGTGGTAGTTGGACCTCTGTCAGTCTCCATATATTCACAAATGAAGCTGCTCAACGTTCTGCTTTTTATATTTGAATATAGTTGTAAGAAAAAGTGGAAAGTGCCAGTAGATTTAGTTTTGTATGGTGAGAATGAAAGATATCCTTCAATGCTGCAAATGTTTGTGGGTCTTATTAGATGCCTGCAAATAAAGAATTTGACTGGGTAGGAATAGGGGCTAATTGGTATTATGTCATACGGTTCCAGCTGCAAGTACTGTACAGATATAGAACAAGCCCCACATCCACACGTGCTTTTTCCTTCATGCTTCATTCATACTCTTTATGTGCAACTTAAAAAGTGATTTTTCTCTTATCACACTCTTTTATTGGATGATTAGCCAGTCAACTGTCTTCTGCAGCAAAGAGGGTGTTGACACTGCAGGTGATTCGCTGTGTGCAGTTAAAATCTGCAAAGTAACAAATCTTGCATACTCCAACTTTAATATATACTTTGCAGGATAATCAAAAAATTGTTGACAAGATGTACCATGTGCATGTAAGATGGTGTAGTGTCAGATACCTCAGTGTATATATATGGTGTATTGAATTGCAAAGATTCCCTTCCAAGAATCTGTAATTCTGCATACTGTTATGCAGTTTCATTTCTGAAAGGCATTTTAAGGATGGGCTCATGGAGTGTCTGCTATATGTGGTTTGTGTGATCATGAGACATTTTAATAATCGCAACCTTTCTGAAGATTATGATTTTGGTCCTAGGAAGAACATTAGAAAGATTGTTTATTACCATTTAGTTACTTCGTAAACACTATGCTAAAATGTGTTGTTTTTTTTAAAAGCCAGGCCATCTGAATGAATCCTAGTGGTAAAATTCCCTGCACTGAAGCACAATGCTGTAATAGGTTTACATTTTCCTGTGCTACTAACTGACAGGCGCATTGTGGAAGAAATTATTTTCCTTGCACTGTTTGGGAACCTAGGGTGTGTACTTAACCTCATTCCCTAGGAAAGGTTGCTCTTAAATATGTCTCGACTGGTAGTATGCTTCTAACCCAGGTGCTTTCAGCCTTTCTCAAGAACAGTTGAAATGAGAGATAATGGGATAATGAACAGCTGCAACCATCACTGCAAGTTGTTGCCTAGAAAAATGGGGAATAGCTGATGGTGACCAAGGATCAACGCTGTTTGGCTGTCAAGCCTGTGGACGTTTTACATGCCTTACAACTGGCAGGAATGCTCAACTGCTTGAAATGAAAACATCTTTTTGAAATCCCAAGCAGTGCAATTATGTTATTTCTGATCCTGCAAAATGATGCCAATTAGTAGAGGCTGGATTGCACAGCAGGTTTATTTTTGTTTCCAGCTTGATAATTTGCATTCAGTTCTAGATAAGACTGATAGAACCCTCAACATCAACAGACAGGACAGTTTATGACAAAATGAGTTTCAACAATCTTCCCCGTTTTTAGCACATAGGCCACTAAAATATCCCTTGCTCACCACTAATTAGCAATGATTGCAGTATCATTGCAGATGCCGCAGTATCATTGAAGATGCCACAGTATCATTCACGAATTGATGTATATAACGTGTTTTAAATAAGATCCACATGTAAGTCGAGTATTGGAAACGTTACCTGAACTGTGATACGTGTATTTTGAGTGTGATTGATGTTGGCAGAGAAATGTTGCATTTTCATTTTCTCAATATGCAGTAAAAAAATGCTTAAGAATGATTCTGTGGGTTAGAATTATCCCTTTTTGCATATCTGACCCTTTACACCCCTCCCCATTTCCATCACCTGACTATTGGCGGTACCTTCAGATTTCCGGGCCCCAAATTCTTGAATTCATGTTTTTAATATGTGTATCAGCATTCATTAAAACCCACTTCTATTGAGCCCATGATACTAATGTCATCTGTTGCTCAATATCAATTTTTGTATGATTACATTTCTGGGAAGCACCTAGGGATGTCCAGTTAATGTAAGTGCTATCTAATTGTACTGTTCTTTTACAACAATTTACAGTTAGATTTTAGTTTAGCTAAGAAGGCACTGAGCTAGGAGTAATGACAGTCTTTCTACTAAAAAAAAAGTTTAGAATTTTCAGGACATAGTTATGTTCTGAAAATGCATTGATTTAGCTAACATCACAAAGTAACATTACTGAATTATTTTCTTTTTCCTTGATTGAAGGAAGGATTGGAGAGGTGGTAGTGTGTTGGGAAAAAAATAATCAATAATTAGACCTCGAATGCACCAGAATTAACTACCAAAAACACAGGAAAAATAACTGGAATTTTTCTTCTGAATTGAAAGTTGCTGAGAGAATAGGGTACTAGAAATTCCACTGAAGAGTACAATTGAAAAAGGAAGTCTCCTGGGCAATCCCCACTTCTGCAAGCTTTAACACCATGTATTAGTTTACTGTTATTAACCGTGCTATGAAGGCATTCTTTGAAGTACGAAATGAAAATTCGTTCTTAGCCAGTGCTGATTTGTGGATGTTTTTCTTGGCTAATTTTGTCATTAGTCCTTCCTGTCTTCCAGCCCCTAGCTGCTATAAGAGCGTGGTTCTGTTGGTAACCCCTGGGGACTTTATCAGGCAGTGACAGCTGACAGACTTTTTCCCCCCAGTCTACGTTTTTTAAAAATTTTGTCCTTAGTATTTTGAGGTGCTGTGTAGCCATAACTGATCTTGTTCTTGCCATAAGCCCCTATAACTAGCATGTGCAAAAGCAAAGCTGCAGTTGCTAGAAATCTGAACACAAGGAAGGAATTGTTCGGAAATGGGGGAGGGAAAGGGGCTCAAATAAATAGAGAGAGGGGGAGGCGATGATAGAAGGTGGGTAGTGGAGCCGGACAGGTCAAGGAGGTGGGGATGAAGCCACCTTTGAGTGTAGGTAGGGAGTTGGTCAGTGAGGAGGGACAGTTCATCCACTTTACTAACACCTTCCACCCCAACCTTAAGTTCACCTGGACTGTCTCTGATACCTCTCTCTCCTTCCTGGACCTCTCTGTCTCCATCTCTGGTAACCACCTGGAAACTGATATCTATTTCAACCCACCGACTCCCACAGCTATCTAGACTACACCTCCTCTCACCCACCTTCCTGCAAGAATACTATCCCCTATTCCCAATTCCTTCGCCTCCACCGCATCTGCTCAAAATGAGGCGTTCCACTCCCGGACATGCCAGATGTCCTCGTCTTTCAAGGACCACAAGTTCCCCTCCACAGTGGTCAAAAATGCCCTCGACCACAACTCTTGTGTTTCCCGCACCTCAGCCCTCACACCCCCTCCCCCCAATAACAGCAAAGACAGAATTTCCCTTGTCGTCACGTATCACTCCATCAACCTCCAGATTCAATGCATCATTCTCTGCCACCTGCAATCTGACCCTACTACCAAGGATATATTTCCCTCCCCACCCTTATCTGCCTTCTGGAGGGACCGCTCTCTCCGCGACTCCCTCGTTCGCTCCACACTCCCCTCTAGCCCCACCACCCTTTGCACTTTTCTCTGCAACCACAGGAAGTGCTACATCTGCCCCTACGCCTCTCCCCGCACCTCCATCCCAGGCCCCAAGAAAACCTTCCACAGTAAACAGATGTTCACCTGCACATCCGCTAATGTGTTATATTGTATCCACTGTTCCCGATGTGGCCCCCTCTACATCGGGGAAACCAAGCGGAGGCTTGGAGATCGCTTTGTGGAGCATCTACGCTTGGTTCGTGATAAACGACAACGCTTCCCAGTCGCGAACCACTTCAGCTCCCCCTCCCACTCCTTGGACGACATGTCCATCCTGGGCCTTCTCCAGTGCCACAACAATGCCACCTGAAAACTGGAGGAACAGCACCCCATATTCTGCCTGGGAACCCTGCAGCCCAATGGTCTCAATGTGGACTTTACAAGCTTCAAATTCTCCCCACACCCGACCTCATCCCAAGACCAGCCCCACTCGTCCCTGCCTCCTTGCCCTGTCCGTCTTCTCTCCCACCTACCTGCCCCTCCCTCTTCACTGACCAATCCCCCATCCCAACTCCCTACCTACACTCACCTGTACTGGCTTCATCCCTGCCTCCTTGACCTGTCCGTCTTCTCTCCACCTGTCGGCTCCACTATCTACCTTCTTTCATCACCTCCCCCTCTCTCTATTTATTTCAGAACCCCCATCCCCTCCACCATTTCTGAAGAAGGGTCCAGACCTGAAACGTCAGCTTTCCTGCTCCTCTGAAGCTGCCTGGCCTGCTGTGTTCATCCAGCTCTACACCTTGTTATCTCAGATTCTCCAGCTTCGGCAGTTCCTACGATCTCTGAAGGAATTGTTCAGCTGTTTTAGCAGCGTCTGAGGAGATAGAAGCAGTTAACACTGCAAGACCTGTAACCTTTCATCAGTGCTAACAGAATTTGGGAATGTATGAGGATTTGAGCAAATGAAAGTGAAAAGTGAGAAGAATAAAAGAGAAGTATGAAAGTCAGATGAAGTAATTAAAGGAATAGGAGTGGTAGTAGGACTAGGAAAAAAGCGGAACTGTGCCTCAGGGAGGTCTGATCAGTGGGATCCTGAATATCTAATGTGTGGAAAGAAAGTGGAACCGACAGAAACAAATGAAACATGTGGGTGGAGTAGCGGGGAAGAGGTTATGATGTAAAATAGCTAAACTTGAATTGAGTCCTGAAGGCTAGTATGGTATTCAGTCAAAAGATGTCTTGCTGTTGCTCAAGCATGTGTTGGGGTTTATTGGAATACTTTGTGAAGCCAAAGCTAAAAATTGACCCCAGATACCAAACACACCCTCAGTATAAGATGCTCCACAATTTGAATCATCTTGATGAAATTCCCTCTGTGCCCCTTTAAAATGGTATAGGGGAGGTGCCAAATGGGTTACTATTGCATACCATTCTCTGCCACTCCAGTCTTCCTTGGGGTTACACCCTACATTCTGGTGACAGGGATCTGCAATGGAGGGCCCTTTGTAAGTGGCCCCTCCTCTTTCATTGGAGATATGGCTTGGAGAGTGTTGCACAAGTTCGTCCCATATAATAAAAGGATAAGGAGGTTCACTAAGTGTCAGGTCATGTAGTTTTTATGGCTTGGAGAAAATTGTGTGCTTTGTGTTTATGTTGAATTCTTTTGTTTGCAGCCCCCATTTGGTTTCTTAAAGGGGCTGGTTTTAAACTTATTGTTGCACTTCTGCATCACGCTCCTACTCTGGGCACCCTGTGTGGTGATGGTGGTAGGTAGGCGTGTTCAGATCAGACATTTTCCTCGTCGGCCTGCTTCTGAGGCCTAGCCAAATTGCCATCAGCAGATCCAGGCAACAGACTATAGAAGGAGTAGTAGTGCCAATTGTCTGTCCCACTTCCATGATAATGTCAACCCTTGAATGTCCCTTGAGAAGGAGCATTCATGTCTACTGGCACAATAAAGGCTTTCGTGGAATGGTGAGCACCACCAGGTCTGGGTACATCATCACCCCTAATAATGATGTTTTGATTTAATTTTGAGTTTCCATTGCCAATTCTGAATGTTTCTGTTGACTGTTTGATTTTGTTTTTATTATAGTGCTCCACCCACCTACAGTGCAAGCTAATTTGTTGAAGTTTTGTTTTGAATGAGTAGAAGGGTCAGACTGGAATCAGGATGGAATATTAAGGTGGCAGGTTAGTGAAAGTTCAGAATCATTTGCTGATAAAAACAGAATTGCACTACAAGTTCACCCAGTTTGTATTTGACTCACCTAACGTAGGTGAGTTCACCCTATGAGCGGTGAAGTCGATCTATGTTTCATCTTGAATTACTGTTTGGGGCCTTGAAAGGTGAGAAGTGAGGAATTAAAATGGCAAGTGTTGCAGTTCCTTGGTTTGCATAGAAAATTGCTGTATGGGAGGGATGTGGATTTGGTGATGGCTAAGGAATGGACCAGGGTAATGCAGTAGCAATGGTCACTTTAGAATGCTGAAGAGAGAGTCAAGTTGTGTTTGGTGACATCATGCTGGAGATGACAGAAGGTATTCTATTGAGCCTGTTGTTAAGGCCAAGAGGCCATTGGCTTATCAAGTCCACGCAGGCTCTCTGTACAGCAACAAAGTCAGTGTCACTCCCTCCTTGCTGTCGATGTAGCCCTTAATTTATTTCCTTTGAATACCAGTCCAGTTTTATGTGAAATTATTCATCTCTGTCGCCATCACCTTACATACACTCAGTTTCAGGTCATTACCGCTCAGAATGTAAAAAAAAAAAAAAATTTCTTCCTCACAACTTTGAATCCCCAAAACTTAATCCTTGTGTTATGAATGTGGCTGAAAAGTGAACTGTAATGATGACCATTTTGCAGAGTTTGAGGCAAGTTATCACACTCTTGTTGCCATACAACTAATATTGTGTAGTTTGCGATAGACCAGGAATAGAATGAAGCGTTTGTGACCACTGTGGCTTGTAGAGCAGTGTAAGCTCCTGTAGTGAGTAGTCAATTATGGGACCAGTCATTAACAACAGCATTTGATTGTATGTTTTTTTTTCTGTAACATTCTTCTCTTAAGGAATGCTTTTATGTGGCTCCATTAGACAATATATTAATAACCTGACTGAAGCATGATTCAGTTTGCTCATTTTTATTGAGTAAAGCATAGAATATTGTCTGGTAGGGCTCTTGTGGTGCAGTGGTATTGTCCATATGTCTGAGCCAGAGGGCCCAGGTTCAAATCCCACCTTCTGAGATATGTAATAACATTTCTGAACAGGTTGATTAGAAAATATCTGGAGTCCTATCTGGTTATTTTGTCTGGTGAATCATTGTAGCTCACAAGTCTACAGATTGCCAACAAAAATAATAGAGATACAAACAGAATATTTCTTCACTTTCTCAAGCACTAGATATCTTCATTTCGTATATGGATTACACACTACCTATATAAGTTGAGCCAGAGAGCCAAGAATTTGTCTACCTTTGCCTTTTTAAAATAAAATCAATGGTTACTCCCTCAACTATAACGTTTCATAATTTTCTGAAAGAATTGGGACTGTCTGAGACAAAAGCAGTTTTAAAGCGCTGCAGTAGCCATTTGGGCTGAATGGGGTCTGATTAATGGATGTGCAATTCCCCGATTTTTGTTTTCGCACAAGACCTGGACCAGCTCTCTCATGTTCTAAATTCAGATCAATTTTTCCCAAGGGATTTGCTTTCCTGCTAAAATCCCAACATTCTTGTAAAGTGTTTCTAGTAAGTAAAGCTCTTTGCTGGAAGAATTCCATTTATGTAGCATCATCTTAATGTAGAAAAAATGTTGGCGCTTAAGCATATGTCAAAAACGATGTTTGGTGAATTTATTTATACCCACAGCTGTATTACACAGGATTGAATATTTCCTAGTCATTGAAGGGGCTGTTGTGATAGTGTCTCTATCCCTGAGCCAGGAGGCTTGTGTTCGAGTCCCACATGTTCCAAAGGTATGTAATAACATCTCTCTACAGGTTGATTCGAAAATACCCAGTCATTGATAGAAACCTTTCTGAAATTGTTGCATTATTTTGCTGAATGTTACAATGTTACAACTACTCTATTGGTAACTCTCTTTCGGTAGTCATGTAGCAGTTTTGTGAGCTAGTCTTTGCTTCCCATTACAGAAAGGGGCTGCTTTGCAAACTTAAGCTTTAAAGATCAGGATCATTCAGTGCAAGTTAATTCAGTTATGGTAAGTTAACTACTGAAATTTATAAGGGTCTTTATCTATTTGGGTGGCATGCTGACGCAGTGGTTAGCACTGCTGCCTCGTGGTGCCAGGGACCCAAGTTCGAACCCAGCCTTGGGTGACTGACTGTGTGGAGTTTGCATGTTAGACAGTTGTAGAGATGTACAGCATGGAAACAGACCCTTCAGTTCAACTTGACCATGCAGACCGGATATCTTAAATTAATCATTTGCCAGCATTTGGCCCATATCCCTCTAAATCCTTCCTATACATGTACCCATCCAGATGCCTTTTTAAATGTTGTAATTGTACCAGCCTCTTCCACCTCCTCTGGCAGCTCATTCCATACACACACCACCCTCCCCATGACAAAGTTGCCTCTTAGGTCCTTTTAAATCTTTCCCCTCTCACCATATACCTATGGTATGGTTTTGGACTCCCCTATCCCAGGAAGAAGTCCTTGGCTATTCACCCTATCCATGCCCCCTAATGATTTTATAAACCTCTATAAGGTCACCTGGCAACCTCCAATGCTTCAGAGAAAATAGCCCCAGCCTATTTGGCCTCTCCCTATGGCTCAAACCCTCCAACCCTTATAAATCTTTACAGAACCCTTTCGAGCTTTACAACATCTTTCCTATAGCACAAAGACCAGAATTGAACATAGTATTTCAAAAGTGGCCTAACCAATGTTCTTTACAGCCGCAACATGACCTCCTAACTCCTAAACTTAATATATTGACCAATAAGGGCAAGCATACGAAACGCTGCCTTCACTATCCTGTCTACCTGCAACTCCACTTTCAAGGAACTATGAGCCTGCACTCCAAGATCTCTTTGTTCAGCAACACTCCCCTGAACCTGACCATTAAATGTAAAGCCCTGCCCTGATTTGCCTTACCAAAATGCAACATCTCACATTTATCTAAATCAAACCCCATTTGCCACTCCTCAGCCCATCTGATTAACGTTCCATTGTACTCTGAGGTAACCTCCTTCACTGTCCACTACAACACCAATTTTGGTGTAATCTGCAAATTTACTAACCATGCCTCCTATGTTCACATCCAAATCATTTATATAAATGACAAAGCAGTGGACCCAGCACCAATCTTTGCAGCACACCACTGGTCACAGGCCTCCAGTCTGAAATGCAACCCTCCACTACCATCCTCTGTCTCTTACCTTCGAGCCAATTTTGTATCCAAATGGCTGGCTCTCCCTGTATTCCATGTGATCTAACCTTGCTAACCAGTCTGCCATGCAGAACCTTGTTGAATGCCTTTCCGAAGTCCATATAGACAATGTCCACTGCTCTGCCTTCATCAATCTTCTTTGTCACTTCTAAAAACTCAAGCAAGTTAGTGAGACATGATTTCCCATGCACAAAACCATGTTGACTATCCATAATCAGTCCTCGCCTTTCCAAATTCATGTAAATCCTTTCCCTCGGAATCGCCTCCAGCAACTTACCCACCACTGATGTCAGGCTCACCAGTCTATAGTTCCCTGCGTTTTGCTTACCACCTTCCTTAAATAATGCTAACCTCCAGTCTTCCAGCGTTTCACCCATGGCTATCGATGATACAGATATCTCAGCGAGGGGCCCAGCAATCACTTCCTTAGCTTCCCACAAAGTTCTGATGTATACCTGATTAGGTCCCGGGGATTTATCCAACTTTGTGTTTTAAGACATCCAGCATGCCTGTTTAATATGGGCAGTTTTCAAGATATCACTTTATATTTTTCCCAAGTTCTCTAGATTTCATATCCTTCTCCACAAAAAACACTGACACGAAATACTCATTTAGTATCTCACCCATCTTCTGTGGTTCAACACACAGGTAGCCTTGCTGATCTTTAAGGGGCCCTCTTGTCTTCCTAGTTACTCTTTTGACCTTAATATATTTGTAGAATCTCTTTGGATTCTCCTTAACCCTGTTTGCCAAAGCTGCCTCATGTCCCCTTTTTGCCCTCCTGGTTTCCCTTTTGAGTATACTCCTACTGCCATTATACTCTTCAAGGGATCCATTTAAACCCAACTGCCTATACCTGACATATGCGGCCTCATTTTTCTTAACCAGAGCCTCAATTTCTCTAGTCATCCAGCATTCCCTACACCTGCCAGCCTTGCCGTCCACAAAAATGGACCCCATATCTGCATGTGTTTCTGCTGAATGCTCTGGTTTCCTCCCAAAGTCCAAAGATATGCAGGTTTGTGGATTGGCAGTGCTAAATTGTGCGTAGTGTGCAGAGATGTGCAGGCTAGGTGGGTTAGCCATAGTAAATGTGGGGTTACAGGAATAGGGTGCAGGTATGGGTTGGTGGGATGCCCTTTGGACATTTGGTGCAGACTCAATCGACTGAATGGCCTTTTAATGCACTGTAGGGATTCTATTGAGAGAGATGGAATTTCAAGATCAGAGCTCTGAAAGTAAGTGACCACTTGTATTATTGTGTGGCTATGCTCACACTGCTGTTCCTCTGAAAAAAATTAGTATTCACAAAAATAGCACTTCAATCAGAGTATGACCTGGGGGCAGTAACAATTATTTAAGTGTAACTTAGAACAAGTACTAGCAGTTTGATGAGTAAGGCAGTAAGTTGAGGAAGGAGGTGCTTTTTAGCCCAAGCTCTTGAGGGGCATGAGACATTCAAAAAAAGAGGAAAATTAGCTAAGGGTGAAGGAGTCACACTGGATGTGGAGTTCATAGAATGTTTTCAAGAGTTTCTTTTTTCTTAACTTATTCATTCATGGGACACTAGCAAAGTGAATAGCAAGTGTTTCTATGGCTATTTGAAAAGAAAAACAGTCAGTAGTCTTGGTGTTCCCAAGAGTGAGAATGGGGAGTTAATATTAAATGATAATGATGTGGCAAGGCAAAATGAATAAATATATTGCTTCTGTATTCACTATAGAGGATGCAAAAACCATTCCAATAATAACTGAAAGTCAAGAGTTAAAAGAAAAGAGGAACTTGGTGAAAATGCAGTCACTAAGGAAGTGATACTCAGAAAACTGATGGAGCTGTGAAATGACCAGTCACTTCATTATAGGGTCTTAGAAAGAGGTTACTAATGAAGTAATAATACATTAGTTAAGATGGAAGACATCATGTTCTATCAACGGCTTTGACGGCAGATGAAGGCTGCAGCAGTAAAGGGATCCCCAGTCGTCAAGCTTTCCTCGCCGCTGGAACTGGATCAAACTTCTGTCGAGAACTATGTATCTGCTGATGTGTAACAGTGTCCCATTGTTAAAAGATGTCCCAACCAAGTCATCTACCTAGATTGTTACAGAGATAGTAGGAACTGCCGATGCTAGAGAATCTGAGATAACAAAGTGTAGAGCTGGATGAACACAGCAGGCCGAGCAGGAAAGCTGATGTTTCGGGTCGAGACCCTTCTTCAGAAATCAAGGGTCTTGACCCGAAACATCAGCTTTCCTGCTCCTCTGATGCTGCTTGGCCTGCTGTGTTCATCCAGCTCTACACATTGTTATCTCATCGACCGAGATGGAAGTTTCTAGGTGGAGAATCATACTGTGTGATTGCTGATGATAGGTTGGTGTTAATTTTCCAAAATTCTCTAGTTTCTGGAAAGGGTTAATCAGACTGAAAAATAGCAAATATGATTCTTTAAATGAAGGAGGAAGGTAGAATTCTGATGAAGGGTCTAGGCCCGAAACATCAGCCTTTTTGCTCCTATGATGCTGCTTGGCCTGCTGTGTTCATCCAGCTCTGCACCTTGTTGTCTCGGATTCTCCAGCATCTGCAGTTCCTACTATCTCTGATACTATTTAGGCCAGATAGCTTGATGTCTTTCATGGAAGATGTTGGAATGCATCATTTAAGGAGCTTATAGCTTCAGACTCAGAAAAACCCAAGGTAATTGTAAAGAGACAGCATGATTTTATGAAAGGGAAATCGTGTTTAACCAATTTAGTGGAGTTTTTTGAAGGCATAACATGCACCATGATAAAGGGAGTCTGTAGATATAATGCAGCTGGATTTTCAGAATGCCTTTGACAAGGTGCCACCAAAGGTTATGGTGTGAAGAAGGATTGCATGAGTTAATGGTGTAGGGTGGCAACATGTTAACATGGATGAAGATTGACTGGCAGGGAAAAAAAGAGTCTGCGTAAATGAGTGTTTTTCAAATTGGTAGCATGTGCTGAGCTGGGCCCCCGCAGGGGTCTGTGTTGGCATCAGCATTTTGAAGTTTATATCAACAACTTATTTGAGGGGAAAGGTGGCATGGTCACTAATTTACAAATAACGCATTTTCCTGCCTATCTGTATGTTGTTTAAGAGGACGTGAGTATTCTGATGATTGTGGATAGGTTGTGACTGCGCAAAAGGTTTCGAAGATGGGGTATGAAATGGGGAGATGTGAAATTAATCAATTTGGCAGGAAGAATCAAACGGCTGTACGTTAACAACTGCAGAATTCCAAAGTGTATAGGGATCTTGGTATTGATCTAGTGCATGAGCCACAAAATGTTAGTGTGATTGCACAGCAAGAAACTAAGGCAGCTAGTGGAATGCTATCCTTTACTAAATGACAAATTGAACGTAAAATTAAGGATGTTGTGTTGCAGGTATGCAGAGCACTGGTGAGAGAATATCATGAACACTGCAATTTTGGTATCCTTATTTACAGAAGGATATATATGCATTGGAGGCAGTTGACAGGAGGTTTAGTAAGATTGGTACCACTTATCTTCTGAGGATAGATTGGTTGGACTGGGTTTGCATGCACTTGGATTTAGAAGAGTATGCAGTGACATGATTGAGATTTATTAAATTCTAGATGGTCTTGACAAGATGGGCATTGAAAGGATATTTTCTGTTGTGGTTAAGTCCAGAACTAAGGAACACTTTTAAAGTTGGTGGTCAATTAGGACCAAACTGAGGGGAATTTTTTTTCTGAAAGGGCTGTCGTACCTTGGAACTAACTGCCTCAAGGTCAAAGTGGGCTCATGGAATATTTTAAGGTGGGGTTGATAGATTCTTCTTACACAGGGAATCCAAGGTTATCGGGGTAATTTGGAATTTGGAGTTTAAAACACAAACAGATCAGTAATGATATTGAAGGGTGGAGCAGGCTCGAGGAGCTGAATGACCTACTGCTTTTAATTCATAAGTACATATGACAATTCTAAGCAGCTTGTAAACTGCATTGCTTAGATAAATCTATCCAGTTATCTTGCCGGTTGTTCTGCAGTGTATCATTAGCAATGGGTATCTTTGTTTCATTTCATATATTTTTAAATTAAGTGTGCTTTTTTCCCCCCTCAATGCTTCACTTTATTATCCAATAGTAGCAATGCAATACTGTTTAAATTTGTTCTGGTTATTACATTGCGTGATATACTGTGGCTGTATAATAACTGCAGTATTGTTCAATCGATTCTGTTTCAAAGGACAATATTATACTGTCAATAGCTATCTGAAGTCGCAAGTGCCAAGTGGCTGATCTGTCTCAGCCTTCTCATACGTACTAGTCTTCAGCCATTTCAATTCACTTTGTGATATCACGATATCATGATATGACTGCAGCATACTGTAAGGCCGCGGGCGTTGACAACATTCTGGCAATAGCACTGACGACATGTGCTCCAGAACCTGCTGCTCCCAAGCTGAGCTATTCCTGTACAACCACAACACTGGCATCTACCTGACAATGTAGGAAAATTGCGCTGACTTGTTCAGAACATAAAAAGGACAAATCCAACCCAGTCAATTACTGCCTATCAGTCTACTCTTAAGTATCAGTGATGTGATGGAAGGTGTCATCAACAGTACTATCAAGCAACACTTCTTTAGCAATAAACTTTGCACAGATGTCAGTTTGTGTTCTGCCAAGGCCACTGAAGCTCATGACCACATTATAGCCTTGACTCAAGTATGGATAGAAAATCTGAATTCCAGCAGTGAGGGTGACTGCTCTTGATGTTAATGCTGTATTTGACCATGTGAGACATCAAGGAGTCCTTGCAAAATTAGAGTCAATAGGAATTGGGGAGAAACTCTCTTCTGGTTGGAGTTATACGTAGAGTAAAGGAAAATGGTTGAGTTTGTTGGAGATCAGTATCTGTGCTCCAGGATAATCTGTAGGTATTCCTGAGAATCCTAGGCCCAGTCATCTTGAGCTGCTTCATCAATGACCATCCCTCTGTTGTAAGGTCAGAAGTATGGATGTTCACTGTACAATGTTCAGCACATATTGCAACTCCTCAGGCACTGAAGCAGTCTATGTCTAAATGCTGCAAGACCTGGACAAAATGCAGTTTTGAGCTGAAAAGTGACAAATTACATTTGCGCCCCATAAATGCCATGCAATGACCATATTCAACAAGATAGAATCCAACAATCACCCCTTGACATTCATGAACCCCCCACTTTGAACAACTGTATGTCACTATTCACCAGAACCTGAACTGGACTAGGTATGTGAATACTGTGGCTACAAGAGCAGTTCAATGACTAGGAATCGTGCATTGCGTAGCTCACCACCTGACTCTGCAAAGCCTGTCCGCCACCTGCAAGGCACAAGTCAGGAATGTGATGGACTACTTACTGACTTGTCTAGATGAGTGTGGCTGCATCAACATTCAAGCTTGGTATCATCCAGGACAAAGCAGTCTGCTGGATTGGTACTCCATCCACAAGTACTCATCTCTCCATCACTAACATTTGGCAGCAACTGTATGTACCATCCAGAAGGTGCACTGTAGAAATTCACCAAGGCGTCTTAGAAAACATCTTCTAAACCAATGGACGATACCATGTAGTAGGACCAGGAAAGCAAATATATGGGCACACCACCACTTGCAATCTTGACTTGGAAATATATCACAGTTCCTTCAATGTTGCTGGTCGGAATACTGAAACTCCTTCCCTGATGGCGTTTGGGAGTACCTGTGTCAAATGGTCTGCAACAATTGAAAGCGGCTCACTGCCACTTTTTCTCAAGGACAGCTGGAGATAGGCAATAAATGCTGGCCCAGCCAACAACACCTATATCCCATGAATGAATTTAAAAAAAAAAAAGTGCATTTGTTTAACTGTACACAATGGAATGTAGATGTTATAGTTTTATTCCTGAATGAACAGTATTATTGTGTGATGTGGATAAAATAATCTTTTTACGAAAGGTATTTTCCCCTACTCATTCATCTCTCCCTTTTCGTGTGTGTGTGTGTGGTGTTCTATGGGATTAATTTTCTTTGAAGGATAGCTCCTTGGAGTAAGATACCACACATCAACCTAGTATTGGCAGGCTTCTCAAATAGTCAGGAGTTTGCAGGCAAGTTCAATTCAATCTGTTCCCCATGTCTATTCAGGCATTGTCCTGTGAAGTTTGCTGTTAGCAAATGGGAACTGTAATTGTAGCCCAAACACAATTTTCCTGAATCATTTGTAGCATTCTGATGAACTGGAGTTTGGGCATGGATCTCTTGCAGCCAATTTGTCTTTGCTCGTTAAGCAGTACACCAAATCCTTGTGGATTGATGAAAATGTTTGTTTTTGATTTGAATATTATAAATTTCAAATAATGGAGTTCACTTTTCTCACCACATATTTCTATAGCCCTGCTCCACTGTATCACAAAACTGAAAGGGCCGAGACAATATAATTTATGTCTCTCAATTTTCACAAAACTTAGCGCATCACTTATTTACGTTTTGTAAATGTCACTTGTGGAGTGAGTAGAAATGTGATATGAATTCAGTTAGGAATCTTAGTAAATTTTTTTTGACCATTCCCTGTAATTCACTGGTGCATAAAATGACCGATTGCAGCAAGTCAGAAAATGAAAGTGGATGACGTTTCGGGCCGAGACCCATTTCTGAAGAAGGGTCTAGGCCCAAAATGTCAGCCTTCCTGCTCCTCTGATGCTGCTTGGCCTGCTGTGTTCATCCAGCTCTACACCTTGTATCTCAGATTTTCCAGCATTTGCAGTTCCTACTATCAATGAAAGTGGCTCTGTTTTGAGACTGTTATTTAACCAAGGAGAGTTGGAATTTTGCTTAAGCTCCCTGCCAATGGTGAGATTGGAAAATTAAATGCTGACAGACAGTACTTTGGTGATGGGCTGGTAAATAGGAAGCCAGATTGAGTGAGTGACATGAGGCTGTTTTTAGTATTCAAATGTTATACTCTAGGAAGTATGCAAGTCAATATGATGGTCTCTGCTTCATGCTGTTTACAACCCAGGCCAAGGATTTTGCTTAGAGGTTTTATCTGTTGTTTTCTTAGCTATGCATCACTTTACAGTGAAGAAATGAACATTACCTGGGTCTCTGGATTAATAATCTAGTGATAGTAGCATGAGGCCATCACGTCCCCATTTTTTAAGATGTGGAACAATGTACAGATTTGGGCATTTTATTATCTTTGTAATTTCTCTCAAAGCTTCAACATCTGCTTTGTCACCTGTACTTCTCAATGTTATAGTTCCCAACCAAAGGTACTTGAGGGCTAGTAAGAAGCCGTTCTTCTTCATCTGTGACTGATCTTTACAACTAAACCTGTTGTATCCCATGCAGTGGGAATATGTTTCCTCGGCATTGTTATTCCCTTTTATAGGCCTGAGCATGATAGGAAATTATACCAGCTCAGCTGCTGTTGTGGCTCAAAAGAAATGGTACTTCAAACTGTCCTGGTTTGGATGGCTTGAGATGATGGTGTAACCTCTAAGCCATTGGGCTGCCATACTATTTTTAAAAATATGTTTGTTTAAATGCTTGCTATTGGTATTGAGGATCTCTGGTTGGAGTACCAAAATAGTGGTGGTTAGGTTTGCTGAAGCTCCAACAGTGCAAACCAGGGGATTATAATGTTTGACTTGAGTTACCAATCTTGGTCAAACCCATTAAAGGAAGCCCTTGATCGGTGAGATAACATGGCTTCGAACTAAGGTAATTAATCCATTGACAGGAACAGCAGAGGTCAGGATTCAACTGGAGAAGTGGTGATAGAATGAAATCTTATCATACGTTTATTAGGTTTGCCATTTTTTTGTTCAACTCTAATTGACCATGAGAGTGATGGAAAACACCATCTTTCTTGCAACTGAGTGGCTTGCTAGCCTATTTCAGAGGGTAGTTAATAGTCAACCAACCAAACCAATGTAGATCTTTAGTCATAGACCAAACTGAAAAAGTACAGCAGATTTCTATCTCTAAATGTTTTTAATGAACCGGATTAGTTTTTTTTTGGCAACCTAAAAGTGTCATCGTCACCATTGACTCTGGCTTTTAATTAGTTATGTGCATTAAAATTTTTCCTGCTGCCATGTTGAGATTTCATCTTTTTCTAGATCCTCGACGTATAACAACCATTATGTTAAAGACAATATAAATACAAATAGTCTTGTTTTAATCATTCCTAAAGCAAAGACCTGATTTATTGTATGTTGTTTTGATCAAAATTCATGTGTTCTAGTATACAGCTGTTGCATCACAAAGTCAAAGGAAATTTTAAAACTTGAGTTTTGTTTTCATTCCTACTTGCTCATCATTGAGCAGAAAATGCTAACATCGGAGACTTAAGTGGAGCGGTAGTTAACTGGAGAGTAGAGGTCTCACTGCTTTGACTTGGTATCTTCTGTCAAATGAATGAATGGTTTCCAAAGTATTCCTGATGAGTTTCAAATTCCATTATGTTGCTGCCTCCGTACAAAGATATCAGATGATACTCTTTACACCACAACTGCCCACTTGTGAATCTGTGAATTAAATGACGATCTACTATTTGTCAAAGCCTTTTAGTTGATGAGTTTGGTTTGTTTTAGACTGTGCTTGATAGATAAGAGGTATTGAGCAAAATCAGATCAGTCACCCAACCATAGTACCTTTTGTATTTTACACTGTTGTACTGGAATAAAATATTAATTTAACTGGGGTTTTAAAGATGTGGCTAGGAGCATCACAAGGTTAAGGACTGGTGTTTACAATTGTAGTTAGTTTACAGTAGAGCTGAGTGTTTCCAGCAACTCAATAAAAACTTAATCATCACAACAACAGCTTAATTCATAGCTTTACAGTAACTTGTGCCTTGAATCTGTTTTGTATCAATACAGCAATGGATGTCTGAAAATACGACGTGGTCTTGAGACTATTTGGCGAGTTTCTAATGAGAAGACAAAATCATATTTATTTTGAGGGCTTTCCTTAAGTGTTTTCTCATTCTCATTCTCACCTGAAGACATTATAAAGCATTTGGACAAGCACAGAAGCAGAATTGCATTAACACCCGCTCCCCCCCCCCCCCCCCCGCTCCATCAGTGACTCCTACAACAGTGCCTTGTTTAGCTATTCACTACTTCTCCAGTCACCCTTTTTTTTATCTCCTACATTTGTTGATGGTAATTTTACTTAAGTCTGGAAAATCAAGCCTGGGAGAAATTAACCTGTGGATTGAAAGAGCACCTTCTCGACCTTTCCTTCCACTTTGTTTCAGGGTCAACTTTTTGTCTGATAGGTCAGTAAGTAAATTTTCATGTTGATTTGGGGCAGATTCGTCTGTCACCCTTGTGCATTTTGAGTGTTATTTCTCAATTAATACTGGATTTTGGTGAGAAAAAGAACATACAGCTCCTTTCCTTGAGTAGTTTACTAATTGTTACACAAAATAGTGTAACTCTCCTTCGAGAATTTAAGAGATCAACTCTACGACACATCAGTTGCTTCTTCAGCCATTATTTTGTCTTATCTGGTTTATGCTGTACTTTTCAGGTTGTGCATACTTAGATGCTTCTGAGCACTGAAATTCCTGAGATTGTCTAAAACCTTGTGTATCTTCCTGAAAGGCTCTATGGATATTCCAAAGTTTCTAGTCAATGCCACAAACTTTCTCCCATTTGGTGAGTGGAATCTGGCCACATACACTCAGCATAACATGCAAATGGCCCACAGGCCACAGTGTAACCTGCCTAGGGGTCCTATCCAGCCTGCCATCTGGGTTTCAAATGCAAAAAGTAAAGGTATAAGATTCTTTTAAGTAGACAGATGCTTGTATAATCAGAGGCAGTTTCTCTCCAGCATTTGTTACCGTAGGTTCACAACATGATTGTCGTTTACATTAAGGCTGCATTTGACCCAAGTGTGGCACCAAAGAGCCCCAGCAAAATGAAAGCAAATGAGAATCAAAGAGAAAACTTTCTGCTGGCTGGTTGGAGTTGTATCGAGCACAAAGGATGTTGGTCATCGTTGTTGGAGGTCAGCCATCTCAGCTACAGGACCTCTCTGCAAGTGTTCTTAAGGGTAAATATTTTCTAATCAACCTGTTGAGAAATGTTATTATGCACCTGTGAAGCAAATGGGGCTTGAACCCAGGCTGCCTCCAACTACTGTACCATGAGACCCCACTCATTGGAGGCAGGCTAGAGGGAATGTGTGCATCCAAGGGAGGTAGGGAGGGGATCCAGGGCGATATGCGCATGTGTGTTGTAGGGAGGGCGCGTGAGGGAGAAGAGTGGGTATGTGCCTGTGTGAGAATTGTGGAGGGAGAGGGTTTGTGCGCATGCGAGGGAGGGGAGATCAGATGGATGAGGAGGGAGTGGCTGTGTGCAAAGGTGACACTGTGTGTATGTGTGTGTTTATGTGAGATGTACGCGTATGCACGTACATACGCCTGGAGCAGAGAGGATGGTAGCAGTGGTGAAGGTTGTATGAGAGGGAGGGAGGAGATAGGGCAAGCATGGCCTATGTGTCCTCTTCTGATTGAAACTCCACCAGTTGAAATATTTCCAAAAAAAAATGGCTGGAAAAACTCAGCTGGTCTGGCAGCATCTGTGGAGCAAAAAGAGATTTATTGTTTTGAGTCCAGTGACCCTTCAGAGAAATATTTCCACATTGAGCACAGGAAAACACAAAATCAGAGGCGCAAACGATTTGCTTTCTGGGAAAATGCCCACTAAAGCTATTGCATGATGTGACTGTCCTACAATTGTAACTATCTTGAGATTCACTCCAGGCCATTTTCTGACAGTTAATTAAAAATTGCTGTATTGTCAGAATTCAGTTGAGAACATGAGGTGTATGGTTAAGATCTCTTAGCACTCTGGAAAGATATTCTCTGGTATCTTGGCTAACATATTTATCCATAGTCAACACCGTGTGGAGCTGGAGGAATACAGCAGGTCACGCAGCATCAGAGGAGTAGGAAAGTCGACATTTCAGGTCGGTCGCCAAGTGGGAAGGTGTTAGTCTCATAAAGCAGGAATCGTGGGTTTAACCCAAGATGGAGCATTCCACTCCTGGACAATTCCTCCGTCTCCATTGCATCTGCTCCCAAGATGGAACATTCCACTCCCAGATCTGTCACATTGATGATTGTATCTGCACTGTCTCGTGCTCCCATGAGGAGCTCGAACAGTTCATTAACTTGACTAATACTTTTCACCCCAACCTCAAATTCAGCTGGACCATCTCCAATACCTCCCTCCCCTTCCTGGACCTGTCCGTCTCCATCTCTTGTAACTGCCTCAATACCGACATCTATTTCAAACCCACCGATTCCTACACCTACCAGGACTACACCACCTCTCGCCCATCCTCCTGCAAGAATGCAATTCCATACTCCCAATTCTTCCACCTCCGCCACATTTGCTCCCAAAATGGAGCGTTACACTCCTGGACATCCCAGATGTCCTCTTATTTCAAGGACCACAAGTCTCCCCCCACCGGTGATCAAAAATGCCCTAAACCACATTTCTTGCATTTCTCGCACTTCTGCCCTCACACCCCCCTCCCCAACAAAAGTAAAGACAGAGTCCCCTAGTCCTAACTTACCACCCCACCAACCTCTGCATCTAGCGTATCATCCTTGGCAACTTCCACAACGTGGAATCTGACCCCACCAAAGAGATATTTCCCTCCCCACCTCTATCTGTCTTTCATAGGGACTGCTCGCTCTGCGACTTCCCTCGTCCGCTCCACACTCCCCACTAACCTCACCAAACCTGGCACCTTTCCTTGCAACCACAGGAAGTGCTACACCTGCCCCACTACCACCACCACCACCCCCAAAACCTCCATCCAAGGCTCAAAGCAAACTTTCCATATCTGACAGAGGTTCACCTGTACATCCTCCGACTTGGTCTACTGTATCCGTTGCTCCCGATGTCGTCCTCTATATCGGTGAAACCAAGCGGAGACTCGGGGACCATTTTGTGGAGCATCTGTGCTCTGCTCTGTATGTGATATCAACAACACCTTCCAGTCACTAACCATTTTAACTCCTGCTCCCATTGTCTTGATGACATGTCCATCCTGGGCCTCCTCCAGTGTCACAATGATGCCACACACAAACCAGAGGAGCAACACCTCATATTCCACCTCGGGAGCCTACAGCCCGATGGCCTGAATGTAGAATTCACCAGTTTTAAAATCTCCCCATCCCTGGTCTCCATCCCACATCCAAACATCCCTGTCATCCCTGCCTCCTTGACCTGACACAACCTGTCCATCATCTTCCCCACCTATCCGCCCCTCCCTCCTCACTGACCAATCCCCATCCCAACTCCCTACCTATACTCCCCTGTACTGGCTTCATCCCCGCCTCCTTGATCTGTCCCTCTTCTCTCCACCTATCTGCTCCTCTATCCACCTTCTATCATCCCCTCCCCCATTTCTGAAGAAGGGTCCAGGCCCAAAATGCCAACTTTCCTGTTCCTTTGATGCTGCCTGGCCCGCTGTGTTCATCCAGCTCCACACCTTGATAGGCTCTTAATTGTTAGGGGGCTCAAAGGTTAGGGGAGAAGGCAGGAGCATGGGTTTAAGAAACATATCAGTCTTGATCGAATGATGGAGGAGACTCAGTAGGCCTAATAGCCTAATTCTGCTCCTGGAACTTAAGATGTTTTATTGTTGAGGTTTTGCAGCCCTTAGTCTGATACAAAAATCCTCAAGCATTTTCTTTAATACTCAATGGAATTCCATTTTCGTGTTGAAACTTACATGAAGTGTATTGTATCAAACATATCTACATTGTATGCAAAATAGCCATTGGATCTTGATGGGACTTTTTGAACATGCAGGGGAGCAGTGAAGGATCTACATTTAGTTTGTGGTCATTTTATATTTGGGAAGAGTGTGTCCTTGTTTATCTTGATCAGGTCAAATCCTGTTCGGTATTTATGAAATGGTAATGTGCGTTGTTTGTTTATACATATGACTGCAAATAGCCATGCTGGCAAGAGGCTGGAAAAATGATTCATTATTGAGCATTGCTGGAATGGTATGAATCTGCTTTCACATTAAAGAAGCTGTGTACTGGCTACTCATGCAGGAGGGTCAGGTCACATTAGCTTTGGACACAACTTACAAGATCTTTTTGGCTGATTGCATTGTAAAATATTAGAGTTGAGGTACATTTTTAGATCTGTATGAGCATACGTTCCCCTGACATGCAGACTTATGTAAAATCAGAAATCTAGTCCAAGTAGCTTTTTGTCAGATTCACTGCCCCTTTGTTTTCCCTCTGATTGAAGGCACTGACTCTTCTCAAGTTCCAAAAGCTCAAAATGTTTCAGTACTGGACCTAATGGATTACCATTTTTTAATATGGTAGCGTGCTAAGTGTAGCTGACCACTCAGCTGTGGAGGGCATTGTAACCAAATCTAAAACTGTACATGTATACTTCCTTTCCAGCAAGATTCACTGGAAAACAATTGAAGGCAGGAAAATTGGGGTTGAATTTATTTTCTCACCACCTTTCCTTAGCAAAGGGAGATGATCCATATTAGACCTATCCCATCCATGCACCTGTTCAAATCCCCACTCTGGGAACAGCATTGGCAATCCCCGCGCCCACCACCACCACCAAGAGTCCACGATTCAGGAGTCCCTGCTATGGACACTGCTGCAGCGACCCAGTACCACCACTAAGAGTCCCCACTACAACATCACTACTGCCATAGTTGACGGCTGGCGGAGCATCGGTGTAGATGACGACCCACTTATTCCAATGTTTCCAGCTCAGATTGGGATCGGGATCTGAATCCTTTCCCACAGTCCCCACATGTCCACTGTTTTCTCCCTGCTATAACTGCACTTGTGTCCCCACAGGCCAGATGAGCGGTTAAACCTCATCCATGCACACGTGTATGGTTTCTCCCCATTGTGAGTGGTGTGTTTGTTCCTTTCATGTTCACAATCTCATGAGTTTATTTTAAGGAAAGTTTTAAATATTATAATTTTGGATTATATATTTTACTGAAAGTTAGCCGAGAACGGTGGTAGATGCTGCTTGACTAACATTCCATTTCGGACAATAGGGAAAGGCTAGCTTGAGTTAAGCAGCATCCAGTTTTATGTCAATTGTGACAAACTGAAGGAAAGCATGGGCGGATGTTCACAATTTTATTCGTCCACTAATGATTTGCTGCAGCTATGACTTTCTACATACTGTTGCCACAAGTCATTTTATGGTGGGATACAAGAGAAACATTCTGCAAGTAGATTGTGGAACAAGGACTAACTTGTCAGCTGCCAGCAGTTGGCTAACAAATTTCAGATTCTCCAACAAAATCTTGAGATCTACTCTAACACTGCCTGTAAGATCCAGCTATTGCATCAGTAGATTTTTGTTTTCAAGTGGCCCTCCTTCAACATTCGAGCAAACAACGCATCACTTTTTCCTCGTCATTTAGATGATCTAGGGATCCCAGGAATGAAGGGCTTGTCATGAGTTGTGGTTGAGGACTCTAGGTCTGTGCTCGAAGGAGTTTAGAAGACTGACAGCAAACCTCATTTGAAACTTATAAAATACTGAGACCTGGATAGAGTGGATGTGAAGAAAACATTTCCACTAGATGGAGAGACTAGGACCCGAGGGCACAGCGTAAGACTGAAGGGATGACCATTTAGAACTGTGATGAGGAATTTCTTGAGCCAGAGCGTATTTAATCTGTGGAGCTCACTGTCGCAGAAGGCTTTGGAGGCCAAGTTATTAGGTGTATTTAAGAAAGAAAGAGAGAAAGAGATTCTTTATTGGTAAGGAGATCAAGGGCTGTAGGGAAAAGACCAGAGAATGGGTTTGAAAATCAGCCATAATTGAATGGCAGAGTAGACTCGATGGGCCAAATGGCCTAATTCTGCTCCTTCTTATGTTAGACTTAACAGACCTTCAGAGTTGCATTATCTATCAATCAGAATGCATGTAGGCTAGAAACCCCTGTCATCCTCAACACACTGTTTTGCCTGCTCTTGGGCCTCCTATTTTTCCAAGAATCTGACAGCACATTTGCTGCCCTAATGGTCAGCACAAGTAGACATGTCCTGTACAAATTTGTTTTAATAATATGCAAATCATGGCAATGAAATTAGTACAGCAGCTTTTTTTAAAAAAAGCTTAACCTGCCTATGATAAGTAAAAATCTGATTTTGGGTTCTATTTATGCTGCTTTGTCAGTACTTCATCTTACTGCAGGGTGGGAAAGATCTACCATCCTAGCTGAATTTTCATGTGGTCCCAATCAGTTGCACTGCCTCATCTGCTGTGTAGCATAGTCACTAATGTTGAGGGTAAAGGAAATGTTGCATTGCTCAGGAAGAGTCGTTGGAAAAACATGTACTGTAAGCAAACAACTACTAAGGGAGCAACTATGCAGGCAGTACCTCAGTTGGGAATAGAATGCATTAGTTCAGCAGCATAAGTCAATGTAACTGCAGTTCAGGTTGTCATATAACATCTTGTGAATAAATTCTGCTAATTCGGGTAGAACATAAATACAAAATGGCAAACTGAAGTATATGTTGCTCTGCAATCGTGAGACTATATGAAATCCAGAATCAACTTTTAGATAAGGTTTAAAGTGCAGAAACACTTGAACATTAAATAAAATGGGGAAACTGTAGCATGAATTGAATAGATGAAAAGAAAAAAAAATGCACTGTATGTTTGAAATGGGAATTAAAGTGTAAGACAGGAGCACAGAAAAATGGAGTCCAATGTCATCTTGAAGAATACAGCAAATTCCACTATTCAGTTCAATGTCCTCTGAATTCTGAAGCTATTCCAGGTTTCAATCTTTGTCTTTTCTAATGCGCTTTGTCTCTACATGACCTGTGCATTGATAAGTTTTTCAAAGGAGCTGTACAGATCAGGAAGTTCACAAATATAATTTGCTTGGTTTGTGTTAGTTGATATGAACCAATGTAATGTCATGTTTTTGAGGTAGGAGGAGGGTGGTCAAGAACATAGCATAAAGTTTTCACTCCCCTGGGGAAATATAATCATCTTGATTTTATTCCTCCCTCCCTTTGGAACGTTTCATCTCTTAGTTGTCTTTATTGATGATGGCACAACTTCCAACATGCATGTGTAGCCTTGTGGTTTTTGCGCTCTACTGAAGCAGTCCATGTTCAAATGCAATAAGACTCGGACAATACCCCCCTCAGGTTTGTTCTGACAAGAGGCAAGCAATATTCATGTCATACAAGTGCCAGGCAATAACCAATTCCAACAAGACAAAATCCAGCCAAAATGCCTTTACTTTCAGTGGCATTACCATGGCTGAATCCTGCACTATTAACATCCTGTGGGTTACCTTTGATTAGAAACTGTAATGAACTAGTCATATAAATACTGTGGCTACAAGTAAAGGCTAGGAATCCTGCATCGACTAACTCCCCTCCTAACTCTCCAAAGCCTGTCCACCAGATACATGTCTCATGCCAGGAGTGTGATAGAATACTCCCCACTTGCCTAGATGAGTGTAGTTTCAACAACACTCAAGAAGTTGATGCTATTCAGGACAAAGCAGCCCACTTGATTGGCACCGTATCTGCAAACATTCACTCCCTCTACCACGGATGTGTTTACCATTGACAAGATGCACTGCAGAAATTCACCAAAGCTTCTTAGCCAGCACCTTCCGAACCTGTGACCACTACAATCTAGAAGAACATAGGCAGCAGGTACATGGGAATACCATATATAGAACATAGCGCAGTACAGGCCCTTCGGCCCTCGATGTTGCGCCGACCTGTGAAACCAAGCTGAAGCCCATCTAACCTAAACTATTCCATCTCCTGCAAATACCCCTCCAAGCCACTCACCATTTCGATTTGGCAATATACCATGGTTTCTTTACTGTTGCCGGGTCAAATCCTAAGGTTCCTTCCATGATGGCATTGTAGGTGTACCTACACGAAATGGACTGCAACAGTTCAAGAGGCAGCTCACTACCACTTTCGTGAAGGCATTTAGAGGTGCGCAATAAGTAAAGGGTTGGCCCAGCCAGTGAAGACTATTTTGGGGAAAAGAACAACCCTCTACTGAGTTGGACATGATTTTGAAAAGAAGTGCCAAGTTCCACAGAACAGATTTTTTCAGTTGTGGTCATTTTATAACTGTGCTACGTAAACTGATGCATGTGTCTTTATATTGGGTGTGCCGTCAGAGATCTGAATTTCACCTCAACATAAATGGAATGACTTGAGCAGGGGCAGTCTTAACATGTAGTGCACCAACCACAATCTGAAAAAGTTTAAAAATTTAACATTGGCATGCTTTCCGAAGAAGTATTTCACTTGTTTTTCTACCAGCGTAGAAAGTATATTACAAGAGCAAATTATAGTAGTAAAAAGAAATCTTGAATTTACCAAGAATGGAACAAATCCAAGGTCTTCAGCCTGAAACATTAATTTGTTTCTCTCTCTACAGATGCTGAACGACCTGCTGAGGTATTTCCAGCATTTTCTATTTATATCAAACTGCACATTAGCTGATTCAATACTCATTTTGCATTGCTACTGGATGATGCAGGTGAATTCACTTAATCAAAAACAGCAGCTTGCATCCTTTAATGTAGTTCACATACCAAGGTGCTTCATGGCAGAGTAATTGTACAAATTTGTCAGTCATAAAAGGGGATATTACAACAGACTGTCAAAAGAGCTAGATTAATTGAGGAGAGAAGAGTAAGTACGGCAATGCTTGTAGTCATTTTGCGTACGTTTTCACTTTTTTAGGAGGAGCTTTTAAACAGAACAGATTGCCAGATCTGCTCTCCCTAAGGCAAAATTATGTTGAAATAAGAACCAATTATTTTTGGTACACAGGTTTCAATTGAAAGAAGAATTGGACTTTATTTGCTGTTCAATTCTGCTTGTTTTTGATGTTTAGAAACAGATACGTTCTTGTAATTTTTGTATTGCAGGCCTTGAGTTTTCTCCTCTCTTACAGCACTGGACAATATTTTGTACAAGAGCAATGATTTGTATTTGTTTAGCATCCCAAGGCACTTTACAAGGACATTATCAAATAGAATTTGAGCCTGAGCCACCTAATCTATTAGGTGACAAAAACCTTGATGAAAGAGGTCAGTTTTAGGGAATATCTTGAAACAGGAGATGGAGAGAGAATTAGAAAGACAGAAAGGCTTATGGAAAGTATTGCAGAACTTTAGATCTTGTCAGTTGGAGCAATGGTGGATTGACAACAAAATCTAAGATGCACAAAACTTAACAGAGTAAGCCACACAGATTGAGGGAGACTTCGCTAGAATGAAACTGAGGCAGAATGAGTAACTGTGAATTTGGGTCAAAATGGAAATCCTAAGCAGAGGTGCTTTAATTCAGTTTAACTCCAAAAAATGAAGTCTTCAGAGCAAGAGTTAAGCGGATGCGGAAATAAGGCATTGATTGAGAGGCCTATCTGTGCTAAGACAAATGGTACTGTGATATAACGTGCAGGGAGAGCAATTGAATGGTGTGGTTTGGTTTGGTCTGGTCAGTATTTCCAAACTTTAACACAGACTAAATACCCAACTTTCATTTTCAAGTTTCTTGACTTTTCTTTCCCTTTTTTGCAAAATAGCTTGTTAAGTTTTCATAGAAAGTCCATATTATTCTAAAGTCATCAGATAGTTTTTAGAGTTATTTGATGGCAAATTAGAAGGGCCAGTTGGAGTGCATATTCTGCATTATATGTGAAGTCATGGATATACCATGTGTCCCACACAAGTACATCTGTAGGAAGTGTCATTGGCTGCATGTGTTTGAGCTCTGGGTTTTGGAACTTGGGCGCTGATGATCTGCATCCATGAGACAGAGGAATATGTGGATATCTTGTATAGGGAGATGGTCACACCCCAGGTTAAAAACGTATATGCAGAGAAGGGTGGGTGACTACTGGGCAGTCTACAAAAATCAGGCAGGCAATACAAGAGTCCCCTGAGTTTCTCGTGCTTCCTAATCTGTATTCCATTTTGGATACAAGTGAGGCTGATGGTTCCTTGGAATTACAACTAGTACTGGATCGTGGTGACTCTATACAAGAGAGGAGGAAGAAGAATGGAAGAGCAATAATTTTAGGGGATTCCATAATCAGGGGATCCACCAGATGTTTCTGTGGCAAAAAATGTGACTCCGAAACGGTGTGTTTTCTTCCTGGTCCTGGGGTCGAGAGCTTCGTGGAGCGGCTGCAGGATATGCTTCTAGGGAAGGGGATAAGTCAGAAATTGTGGTCCAGATTGGTACCAATGATAAGGAAAGCAAGAGGAATGAAGTCTTGAAGGCATATTTTGGGAAGGGAGGAAAGAAATTAAGAAACAGGACTACAGAGCAAGAACTGCAGGATAACTTCCAGTTTCATGTGATATTGAGCATACAAACACAAGGATTAATCAGTTGAAAACATGGCTTCAGAACTGTGTAGAAGAGATGATGTCAGGTTTCGAGAAATTGACTGAGTAACTCCAATCAAATTGGCAAGAATAGCCCCCAGGGAGAATTGATGGAGTATATTAGAGACTGTTCCAAGAAACAAACAAACAGACAGTGTGTTGGGGAGCCAACCAAGGATTTTAGGTTTAATATTGTGCATTAAAATGGGATTAATTAATGATCTTCTAGTAAAAGATCTTTTAGGGAAGAGTGATCATAGCATGCAGTAATTTCAAATTGAGTTTGAGGACAAGAAACTGGAGTCTGGCAAGAGCTTTGCTTAACATCAGAAAATTAATTACGTAGGCATGAGGACAGATTTAGTCCTAATGGTTGGGCAGAAAGACTACAAAAAGTAAGACAATTGATGAGTAGTAGCAGACATTTAAGAAGGTATTCGGTTTCTCTCAACTAAAATACATTCCAGAGAGGAAGGAAGATTGTAAGACTGGGAGAAAGCATCCATGTCTAAACAAGGCAGTTAAAAATAACAATGGTAAAAACTAAGGTGTACCATTATGCCAAGATAGTGGCAGGCTGGAGAATTGGGGGACAGTGGAGAACACCGAAATTATCTCAATAGTAACAGATAATGCAGAGGTTATAGATAATGCAGAGGTTATAGAAAAGCAGGAACTTAAAACAATCGCCATCACTAGCAAAAAAGTATTGGGAATAAAGACAAGTAAGTCCCCAGGGTCTGCTGCTCTACTTCCTAGGGTCTCCAAGCAAGTGGCAGCAGATCTAGTGGTTCCATTGGCTATAATATTTCAAAATTCCCTGGATTCTGGAAAGGCTTCAGTGAATTTGGAAAATGCTGATGTAATTCAAAATGTTATTCAAAAAGGGTGGGAAGCAGAAAGTAGGGAGCTACAAACTAGTTATTTAACATCTGTTGGGAAATTGTTGCAATCCATTATTGAGGAAGTAGTATAGGACATTTAGAAAGTCAAAACTCAATCCATCTGAGTCAGCATGGCTTTATAAAGGGTAAATCATGTTTTGACTAATTTGCTAGAGTTCTTTTGAAGATGTAAAAAAAGTGGTAATGGGGGTCCTGTAGGTGTAGTATATTTGGATTTCCAGAAGGCTTTTGATAATGTACGCCACAAAAGGTTAATATGCAGGGTATGATCGCACCAAGTTAGGGGTAACGTTAGCTTGGATAGAGGATGAAGTAACTAACAGAAGCAGAGTGGGATAAATGAGTCTTTTTCTGATTTACAAGCTATAAATAGTGGGATGTCACAGGGTGCAATCCTTAGGGCGCCAATTGTTTACAAGCAGAACATTAGTTGAATGACAGGGATGTAGGGATGGAACATAATGACTTATTTTTCTTTATTCATTCACAGAATAAGGGTGCCGCTGATTAGACCAGCATTTATTGCCCGTCCCTAATTGCCCAGAAGTCAGTTATGAATCAACCACTTTGCTGTGGGTCTGAGTCACATGATAGTTTTCTTCCCTAAAAGACATTAGTGAACCAGATGGGTTTTTCTGACAATTGGCAATGGATTCATTTAGACTCTTAATTCCAGATTATCTATTGAGTTCAAATTCCACCATCTGCTGTGGCAGGATTCAGTCCCAGGCCCCCAGAACATTACCCGGGTCTCTGAATTAACAGTCCAGGTATAATACCACTAGGCCATTGTCTCCCCTAAATGTAGGGGAGACGTGGATGTAAGGATGGGATATAATGACTTGGATATAGGGATAGAATGTATGAAAGCCATATTTGCAGATGATAGTAAAATAAGTATGAAAGTAAATTGTAATGAAGAAATGGGAAATTTACAAATTGATAGTTTGGTGAATGGGCGAAAATTTGGCAGATGGAATTTAACACTTATAATTGTGAGCATGTCTATTTTGGTCAGGAGAGTAAAAAGACAATTTATCACCTAAATGGAGAGAAATTCAAAGTGCTTTAGGGTGTCCTTGTGTGTGAGTTACAGAAAGGTAGTGTGTAGGTACAGCAAGAAAAATGGAGGCAAACGGAATGTTCGTAATCATTACTATAAAGGCTTCTGATAAATGTGTTATATAAAGTAGGAGAATGTTATTGCAGCCTTAAAGGCATTGGTGAGACTGCATTTGGAGTACTGTGTATAGTTTTGGTCCCCTTAGTAAGCAAGGATGTAATTGCATTGGAAACAGTTCAGAGAAGGCCCATTAGATTAATTCCAGAGATGAGAGGTTTGTCTTATGAGGAGAGTTTGAGCAGTTTAGACCTCATCAGAGTTTAGAAGAATGAGTGGCAATCTAATTGAGGCATATAAGATGCTGAATGGGATTGACAAAGTAGACATTGAGTGGATGTTTCCCCTTGTGGAATCTGGAACGAAAGGTCATAGTTTTAGGCTAAAGGATGACAAATTTAAAACAGATGAGATCTCATGGCGGCACAGTGGTTAGCACTGCTGTCGCACAGCACCAGGGACCCGGGTTCAATTCCACCCTTGGGCGACTGTCTGTGTGAAGTTTGCACATTCTCCCCGTGTCTGCATGGGTTTTCTCCAGGTGCTCCGGTTTCCTTCCACAGTCCAAATATGTGCAGGCTAGGTGAATTGGCCATGCTAAATTGCCCATCGTGTTCAGGGATGTGTAGATTAGGTGGGTTATATGGGGATGTGTTTGGGTGGGTGCTTTGAGGGTCAGTGTGGACTTGTTGGGCCGAAGGGCCTGTTTCCACACTAGGGATTCTACGATTCTATGAAAGAGTTGTGAATCTGTGGAATTCACTGCTCAGAATCCAGTGGATTCAGGACACAATAATTTGAGGAGATAAACATTTACTTAGTAACGAGTTAAATGGTTACAGAGAACAGGCAGGGAAATGAAGTTGAGGTCAAGATGAGATCAGCATGAATGCATGTAGCATTCATAACAATGTAGATCTAAAAGCGTAAGTAGAAACACGTGGATATGAACTAATCACCATCACAGTAACATGGCTGCATGGTGACCAAGACTAGGAACTGAATATTTCAGGATATTGAACATTTAAGAACAACAGACAAAGAAAAAGAGATGGAGTTGCACTGAGAAGCGATGTGATCAGTACATTAGTAAGAGAGGATCTCCGATTGGATGAACAATGTGTGGAATCTGTTCGAGTAGAACTAATGGGCAGCTGGCATTGGTTGCAGTTGTTTCTCTACCTCCAATCGGTAGTGGTAGTGTAGGATAGGGTTCTATTCAGGATATAAGAGAAGCATGTGGTATGGGCAACACTATTCTTATGGATTACTTCAATTAGCAGTAAACCAATTGAGCACTAAAGCTGTCCAGGACAATTCTCGCAAATTGTGTTCGGGATGTTTTTGTAAAATAGTACGGTGAGGAGCCAACTAGAGGACACAGTATTTTATAGTACTATGTAATTAAAAAGGTCTAATTAAAATCTCATTGTAAAAGAACCTTTAGGGATGAGTGACCACAGCATGATAGAATTTTGCATTGTTTGAAATTGAGATAATTCATTCTGAAGCAAGGTTTAAATTTTGAATATGGAAAATTATGAAGGCTGAAGAGGATTAGGAAAATACTTTTAAAAAGCATGTCTATGCATTGGCTTACAGCAACTATACGTTCTGTCAAGGTGAAAAAAATGGCTATAACGGAAGCTCAGGATTATAGGAGATTTAAAGAAAAGGCATATAAAGTTGCCAGCAATTGCAGTAATTCTGAGGATTTGGAGATTTATAAGACTACAACAAAGGAAGACCAAGAAATTGATAAGGCAAGGGAGATTAAAATGTGAATGCAATCTATCAAAAAATATGTTGATGTGTAATAAGGAAATATTTGTCTAAAATGAATGTGTCTATATTACAGAAGAAATGGCAGAGAAACTAAATTATTATGTTGTCTGTTTCTTACTGAGGAAGAAGCAAAAAATCTTCCAGAACTGGAGATCCAAGAGCTAGGAAAATGAGGAGCTGAAGGAAATTAACATAGGCAATAAGATTGGACTGGAGAAATTGGTGAGGCTGAAAGCTGATAAATCCAATGACCTAATGGTCTACATTCCAGAGTGTTTTAAGGAGGTGGCTAGACAGTAATCAGTGCATTGGTGGTTATCTTCCAAAATTCAATAAATTCTGGAATGATTCCTGTGGATTGAAAGATGACCAATATTGAGAAAGGGAAACCACAGATCTGTTAGCCTTAAATCAGTAGTAGGGGAAAATGCTGGAATCTATTGTAAAGTTTGGGATAAATGGATACCTGGTCGATAATTCTCTGGGGAAATTAGGCATAGTCACTCGCGAATGGCAAATTCTGTTTTAACATTTTGGACATGAAAGGATGTAACTAACAAATTTTATAGCGTCCATGGGCATAGTATACAAAGACTTTCAGAAGGCTTTTGATAACATCCCCCACAGGAGGCTGGTTATTAAAGGAGATAACGTGCTGGTCTGGATTAGTGATTGGTTAACAGACAAAAAATAATAGGAATAAAGGGTAATTCTCATGTTAACAGGCTCTGACTAGTGGAGACCGTAAGGATAAGTACGTGGCCCCCAGCAGTTCACAACCTGTATCAATAATTTGGAGCCAGGAGCCAAATGTAACATTTATAGATGATGCAAAGGTAAGTTCTGAGGAAGGGTCACCGGACCTGAAACGTTAACTCTGTTTTCTCCTTCACAGATGCTGCCAGACCTGCTGAGCTTTTCCAGCAACTTTGTTTTAATTCCTGATTTACAGCATCTGCAGTTCTTTTGTTTTTTTTTAAGTGGGAATGTATGTTGTGAAGAAGATGTAAAGTGGTTCCAGGATGATTTAGGCAGGCTTTGTAAATAGGCAAGGATGTGGTATTTTCAGCTTTTTCTGTTCATAAACATTGGAATAGTTGAGTTTAGAGGTCACGTGTGAATGAGCCTTTCAGCAACAGATAAGCTGAATGGCGATGATGGGGAGGCGATGGCCTAGTGGTATTAACGATGGACTGTTAATCCAGAGACCCAGATAATATCCTTGGGACCTGGCTTTGAATCCCACAATGGCAGATGGTGGAATTTGAATTCAATAAATATTTGGAATTTAGAGTCTAATGATGACCGTGAATCCATTGCCAATTATTGGAAAAACACATCTGGTTAACTAATGTCCTTTTACTGAAGGAAGGTGCCATCCTTAGCTGGTCTGGCCCACGTATGACTCCAGAACCACAGCAATGTGGTTGATTCTTAACCGCCTGATGGGCAATTAATGCTACCTAGCCAGCGACGCCCTCATCCCATGAATGAATTAAAAAAAACTGAAGCAAGGTAGAGATGGCAATGCTGCAGAATTGGAAATATGCTGACATGTTGATGGAGAAAATTTGGGGTTTAAAAACTCTGCTTAGGATTAATTTGGAATACTAACATTATCAGTACACGTACGGAATCTGCCTAGGTGTGAGCATGTTGAGTGAGCTTCATTTTGAGCTCAGTTAGTGTTAGGCTACCTAGTAAAAGGCAAGACAGGGAATATTAGTAAGTTATACAGGTGTGAAGCAAGTCAGCTGACACTATGAGCTGAGCTATTAGTTGTTGGAATGCTGTTTGATCATGAGGTGGATTGTATTTAGGGTCAAAGTGGCCTCAACTGATGCCTAAATGGAATTTTCAACAAAGTTCATTGAATAGTGATCAGGAAAAGAATTGCAGATTTTCAAAACCAAGAATTCTCTTTTGCTCCGTAAACCATAGCACGAATGACAGTTAAAGCACATTTCCCACCATCCTGTCTGAGATTAATTGACTGTATAGTTGCAGTGATCTTGCCTGTATGACTCAAAACATACTGGGCATATGCTGATTTGCTGAAGCACTCGGGGAGTGTAAAATTATGCAAAAATTATGAGCAATATTCCTATTTTAATTTCAAAGTACTGCAAAATTTTTAAAAATCTGCATTGTTTTTAACACACTTCCAGTCTCTCTGCAGACTTGGTTGTTTACTTTATATATTATATTTGAATGCTGAAAGCCATGTTATTTCTACAGAGATTGATCAGAAACAATTTTCTCACTCTCATTTTCTCGATTTGTGAGATACTTCACTAGGGACAGTCTGCAACCCAATCTCAAAGACCTCCTGAGGAATCAGCAGGAATTCAGTTATTGGAACTTGGAAGGCACAATGCATTGGAATGATGTCCTTTCACTCTTGGGATGTAAACTTGAATCCAGTCCAAAACAATGGGATAAAATCTGCGCTACCTCCTGACTGAGACATCACGTGAAATTAATTTTGAGTGTACTGGATACAAAACTTAACATTGCTGTTGTGCATTGATTTTCAAAATCAGTCAGGATTTCTTAGCTACACTGCAAGCATTTCTTCTTGTGTGTATCTGAAAACTTTGCATAACTATTACTTGGTTATGTATTCAAAACAGCCCTCGTAGCTAGAACCCTCTGCAGTAGAAGCTAACGGATTTGATTTTATCTTATGCACCTTTCTTGGCATACTAATAATACAGATTTAACTATGACACAGATTGCCACCTATCACTTTATGTTGGTTGATAAATTAATGCTCATTTATATTGAGTACCACTGGGACACCAGATATATTATTGGTGAGGAACTTAAGTGTCCTTCATCAACTGTGGTTGAGTTACACTGTTCTTGTCCTGAAAGACACACTTTCAATATTGTTTCCATTGGCAGATGTAAGAAACTCTAGGGGACATAGATTTGAGGTTTTGGCCAGGAGATGTCGTGAAGGGGGAAGAGAGAGAGAGAGAATGTGCAAAAGAACTTTTTACAGGTATTAACCTAGAACTTTGTGCCTGAAAGGGAAGCAAAACCATCAATGATTTCAAAAGCCAATTGGATAGGCGCTCATATGAAATAAACTTACACACCTGAGAGAATAGAGCGGAGAATGGGAAAGAGCCAGCATAGACTTGATGGAATGAATGGTCTCTTTTTGCACTGTAATAATTGAGTGACCACTATCCTTTGCAGAGAGGGCATTACCATTTTGTGTGACACTACCACTGTGCTAAATGAGATACATTTAGATCAGATCACAAGTCACTCCACTTTTTTTTAGAAGGACAAAAGAGGAAAGCGAAGGAATTACAGATCTGTGGTGCAGGAGTTGTTGATGCCTATAAGCAAGGATGGGATAACTGAACACCTTTTAAAATTTTCAGTCAATCAGAGAGAGCTAGCGTGGATTTCATGACAGATATGTCAAGCCTTACAAACCTCATTGAAGTTTTTGAAGAGGTGACTACGGTAATGAACAGGTGAATGTCTATCCGTTTTGTTTATATGGACTTCCAGAAGGCATTTGATAAAGTCCCACATAACAGGTTGCTAACTAAAGTAGAAGCCCACAGAATTTATGGCAAATTACTGACATGGCTAGGAAATTGAGTGGCAGGTGACAGAAAGTAGGGGTAATGGGTATGTAATCAAATTGGCAGCCTGTGACCTGTCGTGTCTCAATGATCTGTGTTAGGACCTCAGTTATTCAGATTCATCATTATTAATGAATTGGCTAATGGCGTGGAAAGTTAAATATCCAAATCTACTGATGACATAAAGTTAGGCAGCGTTGTAGACAATGAAGAAGACTGCATAAAATTATCAAGTGATATTGATAGACTAAATGAATGACAAAACTGTGGCAGATGGAATTCAATGTAAGCAAGTGTGAGGTCATCCATTTTGGACAAAAAAGAATAGACCAGGATATTTTCTAGATGGTATGAAGTTAAACACAGTGGGTGTCCAAAGAGACTTGGAGGTTTAATGCGTGGATCTTTAAAATATCATAAACAGGTGCAGAAGATAATCAAGAAAGCTAATGGAATGCTGACCTTTATATCTAGAGAACTGGAGTACCAGGAAGCAGAAGGTTTACTGTCGTTCAACAAAACCCTGGTTAGATCCCACTCAGAGTACTGTGAGCAGATCTGAGCACCACGTCTTAGGAAGGATATGTTGGCCTTTGAGGGAGCACAACATAGGTTTACAAGAATAATACCTGGACTTCATGGGGTAGTTTGAGGAGTGATTACATGAATTAGGCTTGTTTTCTGGAGAACTTAGAAGGTTAAGAGGTGATCTGGTCAAAGTCTTCAAAGTATTAACAGGAGAGGGTAGGGTAGATAAATATAAATTATTTTCGCTGGTTGGGGATGTTAGAATTTGGGAGCATGAGAAATAAGGTCAGACCATTCAGGAGAGGTGTTAGGCAGCACTTCTATACACCTAAGGGTAGTAGATGATTGAAACTCTCTTTCACAAACAGTAGTAGATGCTGATCAGTTGTTAATTTTAAATCTGAGACAAATTTTTGTTAAGCATAGGTATGAGGGGATATGGACAAAAAGCAGGTATATGAAATTAGGCCACAGATCAGCCATGATCTCATAGAATGGTGGAACAAGCTCGAGGGGCTGAATGGCCTGCTCCTGTTCCTATGTTCCCTTAAAATTTGGCTGCTCAAAACTGGTCATCCATGAGATGCTGTGGGTCAATAACAGCAGCAACAAAATTGTATTCCATCAAAATATTCAAACTTATGGTGTGATGTATTCATCACTGTACCACTATCATTAGCCAGTGGTTAGTGAAGTGTGTGGGCAAACATGTCAGAAGCAACATTGGGCAAACCTAAAAAGGAGATGCTGACTTGATGAAACTTCAACGCAGAACTACTTGCATGCTAAACAACAGAAGCAGCATATAGCAGACCTGGCTAAATTATCCCACTGCCAACTAGCAAGGTCAAATTTCTGCAAATGATAGGGCAATTAAACAGTAATTGGAGGAAGCCCCTACACATTTCTTGAGGGTCTCAGTCATCATTTGCAGCCATCTTCAATCAGACATGCTGGGTGGATGATCCGTTTTGGCCTCTTCCAAGGATCTGCAATATGACTGGAGATTACTGTGGTGGGGGAAGAGTTGTGCCAACCGACCCATTGAAGTTAGACCATACACAAACGAAGATTGTTTGAGACCATTTATCCTAGGCCTCCAGACACTACTGCAGAAGTTTCCCAGTACAGTGTTCTCGGTCCAGTGATCTTGAACTGCTTCATCCATGACAATCTCTCAGCATAAGGTAAAAATTGAGGATTTTCACTGAAGATTGTAAATTTGGTTCACTTTTAATTGTAAGACCTAGGTCAGTTGCAATCAGACTTAGATTTGAGAGAACTGATCAAAAGGGGCTTTTAGTTCAGACTTGCTACAACCCATGCTGGATGCGTGTGTTTTCGCACGGTTTACAAAATTTATTCAGGCTATCACATGTACCTAAATATGATGGTTATGGTATGCAGTTGTGTTCACTTTGGAACAATGGTCTGTTCAGTGAAGTCTGTCTCCCTCCTTTACTACTTGGGATGTGCTGCTTCCATGCAGCATCTTATCTTTCCTTTAACCTTTCAAGGTGCTCGTACTTCACCATTCTAACATCATTAGGTTTGGGTTACACTCTTGTCCACCCTCATGACTCCATGCCTCATGTAATTGAATTCAATTTAAATTAATCATGCTACCGGGAGTTGGTCTGACACATCTGTTTTGTTTTACAGTCTACAGTTCAGCTTACCTAACCACATTATTATGCGATGTGGTTTTGCAGACAAGATTCAGCAATGATAATTTACTGACTGAATTAATGGTATTGCTTGTTAGCATTTCATCACTTGTACAGCACTTTCAGCTGTCATTTCATGTCTGCAGGCAACAAAATGGGGTGGATACCATTGAGACTGGGGCTGATAAATGGCAAGTAGCATTCATGCTACACAGTGACCATGTCTAATGAGAGATTCTAATTATCGCTCCTTGAAGTTCAATAGCATTGCCATCACAGAGTCCCTTGCCATCAAAGTCCAAGGCTTAGCATTGACCAGAAATGTAGATCAGCTGTATGAATACTCTGACAAGCTGAACACAAGCCAAATGTGTATTTAGAATGCTCTTCACTTTCCTGGTTGAGTGAAACTCCACTACTGAAAGCTGTACACCGTGCAGTATAAAGCACCCGACTTGATTGGCACCCCAATAAATACTTCTTTATCTCCAGCACTGGCATGGTGGCAGTGGAGTGCACCAGTGCAGTATCAACTCACGAAGACTCCTATACAGCATGTTCCAAACCTGGGGCCATTGCCACTTAGAAGGACAAAGGGAGCAGACGCAGGAATATAAAACCTACAAGTTCTCCTCTTTTAAGTCATGCACCCATCCTGAGTTGGAACTGTATCGTTTTTACTTTGTTACACAGTCATAGTTCTGGAACTCCTTCCCTAACAGCGCTCTGAGCATCACTCACACTCCAGCAGTTCAAGAAGGTGGCTCACTAACATCGGCTGAAGCGTGACAACTACTGACCTTGCCAGTGATGTTGATGTCCCATGATCAAATTTTTTAAAAAAATTAACAACTAGCTGATAGTTGTTCAATGCATTAGAATTCCTAGCCAAGATGCAATCTTGTTATGACAATTGTTCAGCTTGTATCAGCATTGCCTTGGTAAGAACCAAATCTAGGGCTCACTGAATCCTCTCTGACTACAATGATGAGGTTCAAGTAACTTATATTAAAATGAAAAAATGGTCAGGAATTTTTGTCTTGTTTCATTCATTAAGGGATACGGGCTTCGTTGACTAGACGAATGCTTATTACCTATCTCTCATTCCTTTTGAGAAGGTGGTGGTGAGCTACCACACGGAACTGCTGCAGTCCATTTGGCAAAGAAACACTATTGTTAGAGATGGAGTTCCAGAATTTTGACCTAGTAATGCTGAAGGAATGGTGATATATTTCCAAGTTAGGACAGTGTGCAACTTTAGAGGGGTACTTGGAGGTGGCGTTCCCATGTATCTACTTATCTTATCTGTGTAGTGGCTGCAGGTTTGGAATGTGCTGTCACAGGAATTTTAGTGAATTTCTATGCATCTTCGTACAAACTGTTGCTACTGTATGTTGGTGGTGGAGGGAGGGGATGTTTGTGAATGTGCTGTAAATTAAATGGGCTACTTTGGGTGGTGTCAAGATTATTGAGCATTATTGGAGCTGCACTCCTTCAGGCAAGTGGGGAGTATTCCATCACATATCTGACTTGGCAGACCGGCTTTGGAGTCGGGAGGTGAGTTGCTTGCTGCAGGATTTCTGGCCTCTGGTTTGCTCTTCTAGCCACTATATTAATATGGCTAATGCAGTTCCAGGGTTTGCTGTATTTGTTTCTTGATACTAAGATTTAAGTTCCCTGAAAATGTGTTCCAACCAGATGGTGGCTGTGACCTCTTCAGTATGAGACTTAGAATTAAACAAAAATGCTCATGTGCTCCCAAAACTCAGGGGATAAACATTGAATCTTTGTATTTTATAGTACAGGTAATAAGCTGTAAATGGTAGCAATGTCACAAGCTGGATAGTGGACCAGGTCTTGCGCAAAAAACAAAACCTTTTACTCGTGATTTCTATCTAGACACTGGAAACAGCATATGTGAATGTCTCAAGATATGTTTAAGACTGTGTTCACCGTCATACTGATACCTTGTTGTCATTGTAATCACGAGTGAGTTACCATGGAGTGATCAGATTTCTTGGATCTAGCAGCAGTTATAAAAATGGGGAGAGAATGACTGCAAGAAGGAATATTGTCAAGAAAATTACAGGGAAATTGATTTTTATTTCACTAACAGTTTAAACAGACAAGAATGCTGATAGCCAATATTTTTTTGAATGCTTTCCGAAGAATATGTTCCCATAAATAAATATGATTGGCAGAAGATGTTAGGCAAATTACTTTGAGACAGTGGAGAAGTCTTTATTGGGCATACCTTTTAAACCTGAAAATCAGAAATTGCAGGTTTGGCAAGATTCTTAGATTTAACCTCATCATTCATAATATTTCAGATGGTGAGAATATTTCAAGTCTTTTTATAGAATATTTCTGATAAGCAGATGTTTCATTAGATCATGTATTGGCTGCACTTTACTTGAGGAACGGAATGAGATTTAAACTTTTTTTTCAAATTGTTTTAATTTTAGGAATAACCTTTTATGGGGAGTACTGAAGGGGAAATCTATTGATCCTGAAAGGGAAGAGGCTATGTTAGTATGGAAAAACAAACATAGTTTATATTGCTGTTGAGTCAGCTGGCTAGTTTTGCTGACGCACTATAAAACATAGCTGTCTGCCATCAACCTGTGAAACATAGAAATATGCTTTTGACGCTGCCACTGAAGGTTTTCCAAGTGGTCTAGATGTTATTATTTTGTTATGCAAAATAATTAGAAGCTTGAGTTACGCGAGAATAGATATTGCAGTTTTATAAAAACCCTGTTTTAGGTTCTTGCATTGGAACCTTCCTTTCTTCTACCCTCCTCTCCCATCTGGTGGAGCTGGATCTTGTTTACATTTCTGTGGGCATGGGCAGCCACCTTGAACCATGCCAATATTCTTCAGGTTGATCTTAAAAGTTGAATGATTACCTGGCTATAAATTATATCACAGCTGTGGCCAATTGCACGTACACGCACTATCAGCAGACTTATTGGACAGCAATCAAGAATGAAAACATTTTAAAAGTGTTGCATTAGCTATTATAAAAGTAACAAATACTTGTGAATGCCATTAGTAAGATATTCCTGAAAATTATAATCATTTGCTTTTAACTAACAGTGCCTTGAGATGACCTATTAAGTCAAAGTTCCATTCTTTGTTCCATGTATTAATCTGATGTCTAAGGTAGCTAACTTCATTTTTACAGCAAGATGCCAGCTCCTGTTCGATTGCGAGAGCTGATTCGCACTATCCGTGCTGCCAGGACGCAAGCGGAAGAACGAGAAGTCATTCAGAAAGAATGTGCGCTCATCAGATCGTCCTTTCGAGAGGAAGACAACACATACCGTTGTCGAAATGTGGCAAAACTTATCTACATGCATATGCTTGGGTATCCAGCACACTTTGGTCAGGTATGTTATGATTTTAAGGGTTTTTTGAGTTACTCTTCAATTTTGTTGATGCTCTTTTAATGAGGGAGCAATATTTTAAAACATAGAATAGAGGTGAAAAGAAATGTTTTGTCTCGGGGCTGTGTGACTTTGGAACGCTTTGTCTCAAAAGCTAGTTGAGATGGATCAGTGGATGTTTTTAAGGTGGAAATAGATTCTTATTGGTCAAGGAAATCCAATGTTTTCAGAGGTAGAGCAGAATATAGAATTCAAAACATAGTATTGATCAGCCCCAGAGCAGGCTGGAGGGGCTGATGGCCTACTGATGCTCCTAATTCCTGTGTCAGTGAACTAGTAATATAAATTAAGTTTTTTGTTTGTTTGGTTTCTCTAATTTTCTTCTTTTGTACTGGAGACAATGCTTCATATTGTTGCATAGAGCTAGTGTCAGTTGACTTTGGTACTTTGCTTGACTACACATTTTTAATTGAGAGCCAGTTGGGTTGCTGGAGCTTGGTCACGGTCAATCTCCATCTATATGCGTACATGTGCAATTTTCAGCATGAATCACTCTCTGTAGATCTCCAAGCAGGATTTCTGGTTCACTTGCTTAGTCATTTAGCTGTGAGCAACTTGATGTAGTTTTGTTTGGAATATTTTCAAACTGCAAAATGTCTGGTAACAGTCCTTTGTAAATATAAAGTGTATAGCAAACAAACTGGCTGTTCAGGTGAAATAATCAATACAATGTTTATGCTCAGCACAGCTTCCTTCCTCACTTTATCTAACCCTAATAGCAGACTTTCCAAACCCTTTTCAGTGTTCATCTAGTTTCATCTTAAATATGCCTTTGTTGTTTGCTTTAGCTGTTCAATGTGGTAGCATTCTAAGCATGGTTTAGAAAGGTTTCTCCTGAATTCCCTATCATATTTAGTAATGACTCTTTTGTATTTGTGACCAAAATGGGAGCATCACTTCTATATCTACCTATTCAATATTTGCATGATCTGAAAAGTTCTCTAAATGGTCACCCCTCACTTGTTTTTTAAAGGGGCTAATTTTCTATCCCATTTGGTCTTTCCTGCTCATATAACTTTTCATTTTTGGTATCATCCTTTCTAATTTGCACTTCTCAACTCTGTCTGTATCTTTTTAAAATGTAAGGAGCAGAATGGTGCCTCATTAAGATCAGTAACTGTTTGTAAATCTATCCCTTGTAAAAGAATCCCAGTGCTTTGCTTTTTGTAATGGTCTTATTAACCTGTGTCATTGCATTTTGTGATTTGTATGTCTGTAAGCTGAATCGTATTGCTGTTCCATGTTTTGTACTATTTTCCAATCAGCGTGTGAGCTCTTTATTATTCCTACCAAAATGTACCATCGCATGTAGAAGGTAAAGTTGCCATAGTCCCAAAGCAACATAAGACTGCTGTCTCATTAGAGGGAGACAGCTGGTGGTGGTTTAGCAGGAGAGTCACCATCCCTCGGGCAAGAAGTGTCCTTCATGATAGCCTCAGTTAGGAATTGAGCCCATGCTGTTGGCATCAATTTGCATCACAAACCAGCTGTCCAACCACCTGAGCTAAATGACCACCTCGCGCTCTCAGTTTATAGCACAGAAATAATTTAAACACCAGCATGGATGAGTTCAGTTATGTATATGTACCACACAAACCTTCGCTGATTGTACTTCGTCCAACTCTATCAACATTATTTCTTTTTCCCTTGTACATTTATCTAGCTTCCACTAATATGTTCTATACCATCACTCATGATTCCTGTTGTAGTGAGTTCCACATTCTAACTAGGTTAAAGGTATTTTTTTCTTGAACTCCCTGTTTGCTTTGTGACAGTCTTGTATTTATGACACTCCGCTCTAACAAGCACCACTTCACATTTATCTGTATTGATGTACATTTGCCAATTACATGTCAACTCAAAGTTTGGTGCCCATTTGTATTTCCTCATTATCTGCCTTGCCAATAACTGTATCTCTAATTGTATATTACCAACAAATCAGCAAATTTTAACCTTGTACTTTTAATTACAAAATCCATTGGGTAAATGATAGTCCCGTCACTGACTCTTGTGGAACATCATTTACCCATCTTCTGACAATTCAACAGCCCTTAATCCCTAAACTCTATTTTCCTTTTAAGTAGGCAACTGGCTAGCCATTCTGCTGTATGTGCTCTGACTCCACAATGTTTTGACAATGGTAATGATAGTGTGCTGTACACTATCAAGGGCATTTTGAAAGTTTAAATATATTACATGTATCAAGTTGCCCTTGTCTACTCTTTAGTTTCAAATAAACCATTTGAAGTAATAGTCAAGCACAACGTGAAATATGTAGCAATTAATGTTATTTATATTTTCAGTTTCTGAATGCTGTCACATTGATATTGAACTCTGATACTGATCAGCAGTATTAAAGCAACTGTGAACACTTTGCTAAAGTCCATATAGACAATGTCTATCTCTCTGCCTTCAACAATGTTTTTTGTCACCTCTTCAAAAAACTCAGTTTAGTGCAACACAAATTCCCACGCACAAAGCCATGTTGATCATCGTTAATCAGTCCTTGCCTTTCCAAATGCATGTAAATCCCGGCCCTCAATCCCCTCCGGCAATAAGGTTCACTGGTCTATAGTTCCCTGGGTTTTCCCTACATCCTTTCTTAAATAATGGCACCTGCGATAGGGTTAGCCAACCTCCAGTCTTCCAGCACTTCACCCGTGGCTGTCGATGATGCAGATATCTCAGCAAAGGACCTAGCGATCTCTTTCCTTGCTTCTGGGAAACACCTGATCATGTCCCAGGGATTTATCTACCTTTCTGCATTATAAGACCTCCAGCACCACCACTTCTATAATATGAGCTCTTTTCAAAACATCTCCATTTAATTGCCCAAGTTCCCTAGCTTTCATATCCTTCTCCACAGTAAATACTAACGCAAAATATTCATATAGTATCTCACCCATCTCCTGTGGTTCCACACACCGCCAACCACATTGATCTTTAAGGGGCCCTATTCTCTCCCAGATTACTCTTTTGTAGACTGGTTAGTAAGGTTAGATCACATGGCGTCCAGGGGAGCTAGCCAATTGGGTACAGAGTTGGCTTGAAGCTAAGAGACAGAAGGTGGTGGTGGAGGGTTGCTTTTCTGAATGGAGGCCTGTGACCAGCGGTGTACCACAAGGTTGGTTCTGTGTCCATTGATTTTCGTCATTTATGTAAATGAATTGGATGTGAACATAGGAGGTATGGTTAGTTAGTTTGCAGAGTTTGTTAGTTTACACCAAGATAGGTGACGTAGTGGACCGTGTAGAAGATTATTTCAGAGTACAATGGGACCTTGAGATGGGCTAATGGGCCGAGGAGTGGCAGATGGTGTTTAATTTAGATAAATGTGAGGTGTTGCATTTTGGTGAGGCAAACCATGGCAGGACTGAGACAATTAAATGGTAGGACTCTGGGGAAATGTTGCCAAACAGATAGACCTTGGGGTGCACATGCATAATTCCTTGAAAGTGGAGTCACAGGTAGACAGGGTGCTGAAGAAGGTGTTTGGCATGCTTGCCTTCATTGGTTAGAACATTGAGTGTAGTAGTTGGGATGTCCTATTGCAGCTACACAGGATATTGGTGAAGCTGCTTTTAGAGTACTGCATATAATTCTGGTCACTGCTGTATAAGAAGAATATTGTCAAACTTGATATGGTGCAGAAAAGACTTACAAGGATGTTGCCAGGATTGGAGGGTTTGAGTTATAAGGAGAGGCTGGATTTTTCACTGGAGCTTTGGAGGCTGAGGGGTGACTGTATAAAGGTTCACAGATATACATAGGGTGAAAAGCCAAGGTCTTTCCCTAGGGTAGGGAGTCCAAAACTAGCAGGCATAGGTTTAAGGTGAGAGGGGAAAGATTTCAAAAAGGACCTAAGGAGTAACTTTTTCATGCAGATGGTGGTGCGTGTATGGAGCAAGCTGTCAGAAGAAGTGGTGGAGGCTGGTACAATTACAACATCTAAAAGGCATCTGGATGAGTATATGCAGAGGAAGGGTTTTTAGGGGTGTGGGCAAAATGCTGGCAAATGGAACTAGATCAGATTGGGATGTCTGGTCGGCATGGACGAGTTGGACCAAAGTGCCTGTTTCCGTGCTGTATGACTCTATGACACTATAACTATTGTTTTGGACAAGATCAAGCCCCCTCAAAATATGTTAAGAAGATAGCCTCGACCCTGATGCTATCATTATTTTAAAGGTAAGTGTAAGGCATTGCATTCTAGATACAATTTGGACAAACTACTCTGTTTAAGCAAAACACACTGTATTTTTAATTGAAGTATAAAAATAGAGAAAATAGAAAGGAAAAAGAAGAATTGGCTTAACCAACTCTATTGAAATGCTTAACAAAATAATGGGTTTATTAACTACTAATAATTAACTGTTCCAATACGGTAATGCTCTATAAACAACCCTTGACAAAGGCAAATTCTGTCTGATGGATTGTCTCACATGCAATTCTAGCTGCTGGAAGAGAACCCTAAGATTTAGCCGTAACAGAGAGATGATTTAGAGCTTCCACATCGAGCTTCAAGGCTCCAGTATCTGCAGAAAGCTAAAACTAAAAATCCTGGTTCTGTGGGAACTTGACCCCACCCATTCAGGCTGCTTCTGTTGTTCCAACCTTTTATTTTTAAAAAAATCCCCAAAACCTCTTAATCTGTTTACTCTATTGGCTTTGAGCAGACTGCTCGGTACCTCTGTCTCCATCTTTCTCCATTTAAAAAGAAAAGGACAAAATATACCTCTTAAAGCCATAGTACTGTCACACTATACTTAACCTGGTTGGACTTATCCTGCCCTTTTTCTATATTTATAAAAATTACCTCTGGTCCAGATCACTATCGGTATCACTTTTTTTTTCCCAATGAATTTATATACGCACATACTGTCTCTGCTATCTCAACTAACTTTTCATGTGCGTTGATGCAATCCATTCCAAGCAGAGTTTTGTCTCTTGTTATATTAAGATGGTGGTAAACTCCTTGTTTAATGATACCCAAGTTGCAAGTGATCCCTTGCCTTCTCTGTCCTCTTAATGACTTAAAAGTCTGATGCAAGGTCAGCATGGATGTCCACAGAACTGGCAATTCATGTTATTGTTGTGCTTGGGAGAACATACTAAAGGTGTGCCACCTCTGACTTGCGGCTGGCCTCCTCAGATGTTGCAGATTAAGTGCATGCAGTCCTTGAATCAGTGCTGCCTCTAAGTGGGCCTGTCAACTGCAATGTTCTCCCAAATGCGCTCTCTCTAAAATGGTGAAGTTTGTGAGCCTTTTTTTAAAGTGCCGTTACATTTTTAGTATCATAAAATCCCTACAGGCCATTCGGCCCAACAAATTCACACTGCCTCTCCGAAGGGCATCCCAGCCAGACCATTTCCCATGTCTAACCCACCTAACCTAAACATCCCTGGGCACTAGGCAATTTAGCATGGCCAATCCACTTACCCTGCACATCTTTGGATTGTGGGAGGAAACCGGAGCACCCAGAAGAAACCCATGCAGACACAGGGAGAATGTGCAAACTCCACACAGACAAGGCTGGAATTGAACCTGGGTCCCTGGTGCTGAGGCAGCGGTGCTAACCACTGAGCCACCATGCCACCCATTTTGTACAGACCATCTGGATGTTTATCCTGAGAGAGCTTCCCATATAGATCTGCTTGAGGATTCTGTAATCATCCCTGCAGGCGAAGTGATCTGCCCATAGTCCATTAATTAGGATAATCGTCTCCACGCTGTTGAGGCCAGCGCAATGAAGGACCTTGTAGTTAACAATTTTGTCTTGCTGTTAAATTGTTGTCAATGGCCTTAGTGTCTTGGTTGATGCAGGTTTGATGTGGTGCTGAAACAGACCCAGGATTCTGAACCATATAGCAAGTGGTAAGAACACCTTGACATTTGACTTTTCATCTTTCCCTTAATTCCATGCTGCTTCCAGACAATCAGCTGTAGGATCAATTGTTTTGTGGAAGCACATAGTGATATCTTCATCAGTAGTGACATCCTTAGGGAGCATATTACCAAGGCATGAGATGTTTTCTACTGTGTTGATCAACTGTTATGTCTGGCCGTAGCTGAAACATACTCTGAGTGTTGGGGACACAGATTTGGAGACCAGTGTTTTTGGCAGCACTTGAATTTGTTTGCCATAGTTGTCTTTGCAGAATATGGAAGTTCTCTGCTTTTTCTGTGACTTTCAAGGCATACAGTCTGGATAGATTGCAGAGCTGCCCTGAATGAACCCTAATTTTGTCTAAAGGTAGCTCTCTGGTGATTTTCTTAAGTGTTACCTCGAAGAGTTTGCATCCTTAATTTATGCCACTGGATATTGTTAAACCATCAGGTATTTCACCACAGCTGCAGGCACAAGGTTTTAACAGACTCTTTGTCCAAGCTAAGATGTCCAAACAATGCATTGGAATCGATTCTTACTGTCAATCACTTCAGTTCATTAAGCGGCATATATAGATCCTGAAGTTGATCTCTTGCATTTTTCTTTGTAGTTGTATTGTTGAAAATACCAAATTGGCTGTCCTACATTTAATCCTAAATTGCAGTAGAATTCTAGGAGGGCAGTGACAACCAGTAGTCTGGTTAAATAGGACCTTTGTAAGGATATCTCCTGTGATTGAGAGAAGGCCTATTCCTGGTAGATGCTGTATACGTTTTTCTCCTCCAGATTCTGACATTGGCATTCTTGAGATCCTGAAGAACATGTTCCTGATCCCATACACGCTGGAAGCAGTTCTAAGTTTGTTCATAAGCTCTGTACCATTACACTTGCAAATCTCTGCTGGAATGCCACGGAGGATTGGCCTTTTTAGTTGATTTGATCGCTTTTAGTGCCTCTTCACAGAAGGAAGAAGAGATGGGCTTTATTTTTCAAGCAACTGTTCAATTTAATGCAGAGAACCTGCAAAGTTGTGTAGGTCTTTAACCCTGGCAAAGTGCTCGAGCCACCTTTTCATTATACATGCCTTATTGATGATTAGTTCGCTTCCATCAATTGTTAGTATAGGAGCAAAGGTTGTGGAGATCATGTACCATCTTCAACACATTGTAAAATACGCACAGTGCCTCCTAGGAAATACTGTAGCTCATAATTTCTTGTCTTTCACTGTTCTGTGGCACCTGCAATCTCTAATCTCCCTTGTTTTCCAACCTGACCTTCCCTTCTGTTGCACTTGCTGTATTTTGGAATACAGAGTACTGGGCTAATGGTAAGATTCTTGGTAGTGTGGATGAGCAGAGAGATCTCTGTGTCCATGTGCATAGATCACTGAAAGTTGCCACCCAGGTTGATAGCGTTGTTAAGAAGGCGTACAGTACGTTAGGTTTTATTGGTAGAGGGATTGAGTTTCGGAGCCATGAGGTCATGTTGCAGCTGTACAAAACTCTGGTGCAGCCGCACTTGGAGTATTACGTACAGTTCTGGTCACCGCATTATAGGAAGGATGTGGCAGCATTGGAAAGGGTGCAGAGGAGATTTACCAGGATGTTGCCTGGTATGGAGGGAAGGTCTTATGAGGAAAGGCTGAGGGACTTGAGGCTGTTTAAGAGGTGACTTAATAGAGACATACAAGATGATCAGAGGATTAGATAGGGTGGACAGTGGGAGCCTTTTTCCTCGGATGGCAATGGCTAGCACGAGGGGACATAGCTTTAAATTGAGGGATGAGATATAGGACAGATGTCAGAGGTAGGTTCTTTACTCCGAGTAGTAAGGGCGTGGAATGCCCTGCCTGCAAAAGTAGTAGACTCGCCCACTTTAAGGGCATTTAAATGGTCATTGGATAAACATATGGATGATAATGGAATAGTTTAGGTTAGATGGGCTTCAGATTGGTTTCACAGGTCGGCGCAACATCGAGGGCCGAAGGGCCTGTACTGTGCTGTTATGTTCTATGTTCTCCCACGATTTTCTACAACATAAAGCCCATCACTTATCCACCTGCCTTCAGTTCTAAAGAAGATACATATTAGACTAGAAACATTAACTCTGTTTTTATCTCCACTGATTCTGCCAGACCTACTGGGTTTCTCCAGCGGTTTGTTTTTATTTCATTCTATGAGTCGTTCTGCATTTCTCTTGCAGCACGCTGGAGCTTGTCTTTATCACTTTCATAGGCTATGTGCTCGGCTTTTGATTCGTGGGCATGCTGTAAGACTTATATGTACTAACTTTCAGTTTGAAAGGATAATGTATGTCTTCATCATTTATTTATAACATCTTGGTGCCTGTGTTTCTGGTGCCCCAGGATGTATACTGAAGTTTTGATCTTCATTACTTGAAGGAGGAAGCACGAACTGTGGAGTTGTGAAGTTAGAGGCAAAAGTAGAATTATTGAGAAATTTGACATCTAGCTTTGGTCATGCCTTAGAAGTTGATTCACGAAGTATTGTCTGAATCTTTAAACTCAGCTTGTTGTAGATTAAGCACTGGTCTATCCAGTGGTCAGCTTCTGTCACGATGCAAGTTATTTTGACAGTAGTCTTTCCCTTTTGCCTGACAAGCAGATTGTCAAGGAAGTGATGGAGTTTAAATTCTGAGTGTTTCTACATTGTTTTACATTTTCCACTTAGGTGAAATACCTTATTGATTATGGCATGGTCACGCTTTGCGCGCTACCAATGCAGGAGCTTGGCCATATTGACGAACAATTTGGCAACACACTATGAATAAACACCTTGGTATGTTATACCCCCCCCACCAAGGCCAGGAGTGGACGCAAACAACAAAATAAAGCCGCTCAGTGATAAGCCTGACCATGGCAATAGCAGAAGTTTTCAGTCCATTTGGTAGCAAATCAAATGCCCTGCACAGTTTATCTGTTATTGAAATCATAATGATTCTTAAAGAGCTGCTTTGAAAATGAATAACACAGTTCATCACTCCAGGTGAAATAACACAAAATGGGCACAATTAAAACCTTGTTTGACCCAAGACTATGAATAACTTTATAGACTTCTTTAAAAAACATCCTCTATTTTGCTTTCCTGAAGTGAATGCCAACCGTTGGACTTAAACACCACCTTCAATGTAGACAATGCATCTGAAGGTGGCTTTTTGAGAAAATGGAAACTGCACCAAAGCAAAAAATATTAATGTGGACTATTTGAATCTAGAAGAGATATGTTGTAAGAGTAGCAAGTGAGAATTGTGTAGTGGAGGGAGAAGTAGACTACTCTCAACTAAACTGTTTTGTTGATGTTTCAAGTGTTTCTTAAGTTCACTAATGTTCATGTGTCTGCCTCTTTATATTATTGAATTAGAAATACACACTATTATCAATGTTATTCTTTAACTGAGAGAACTCCACTGATTTGGTACAGCTGTATTTTGAAATTTACAGTTTGATTTTTCTGTTTTTGTCTTATTTTTGCACAGCTTGAATGTTTAAAGTTAATAGCATCTCAGAGATTCACAGACAAGAGAATTGGTTATCTTGGAGCTATGCTGCTTCTAGATGAGAGACAAGATGTACATCTACTGATGACTAACTGCCTTAAGAAGTAGGTGCTAATAAATTTTGTCTTAAATCATTCCTTCAAGCTTCATTTGATGCCACAGCCTGGGCCACTGGCTTGAAATAAATTCTAGCTGTTCCTTTCGGGGGGAATTAACTAATTCCCTAAATTCTATTCCAGAAGACTCTGCCTCATACTGGTATAGTTTCATTAATATTGTCATTTAATTTCTAATTCAAATGAAGTCCCTTTTTTATATTGATTTTTGATAATCTCAGGCTACTGCTGTCACTTTGGTGTGCATCAAAACTAGTCTGATCCTGTTTTTGCCCAAGATATGCATTGGTTGCAGTCATAAGAAAGAAATCTGGCTAACATTTCTTTTGCACTCGCCAGCGTGAGGGTGCTTCGATCAGCCTATTTGTTGATTTATCAGGATATGTTAATAAGTAATTTGATCTGTTACCTTTAGCATGACATAACCTATTGCTACCTTGAGCGTGATGTCTTTGTATTGAGAGAGCTACTAAACAAGCATTTCAATATTGTTAAATAATGCAGATGCTAAAGGTTTAAGTGGAATCTGCCAAGGAGCAGTACTTTAAAAGCTAGTGTCCCAGTATATTTTATGGTGGAATGGTACAGTGAGATTGAATTGCAGCAGATGTAAGGCAGATGCACAGATTTTTGAAAATTGATGAAATCTTATTAAAATCTGTTGAGTCATCCAAAGTTGGGGAATAATTTTTGTAATAAATAATGATCAAATATACAAATGGAAGAGGAAGGTTGTAGAAGCCCGTGCAGGTATATCCACCTGAGTTCTACAAAGAGGAAAGCAGTGTATGGAAACAGTGAGCTTTAACTAGATAACATTCTTGTGCAAATATGCAAATGGAACAATTAAAACTGATTAACCCATTTACGCATTGTTTAATGCAGAAATACATAAAGTGCTTTGAATTTCATATGCAAGCTAAGGATGGATGCTTTGCACTGATCTGAAAGCCAACCATGCAGGATTCATTTGTAGCCCAAAAGGGGGATTTGCTACTAGATCTACAACACAAATGAACCAGAGCAAATAAACATAACTAAAAGTTTGAACATCTAGTTACTGGTGACCATAATGCTTTAAGACAATTGAGAACAATGCAAATATGATGCAGATGGTAATGGACTGGGACTGGAACTGAACAGAACTTGGGAAAATACATTGGACAAAGTATTGACAGATAATGATCTAAAACAACAATAGGAAACATTTAAAACATGTACAAATAAGTCCAGGAATAATGGCCCAGAAATTCACTGTATCCAAAATAGTCTGATCTATAATTGAACCCACAGCCCAATGTTCTAGGAAATTGTGTGGGATACATTTTATGAATTCGTCCTCATGGTTATCTCTGCCAATTTGACTTTACCAATCTACAGATAATTAAAGTCACTCATGATAAATGTACTGCCTTTTTTTACATGCCAGCGTTATCTCCTGACATATTCTCTGCTCTATCATATGCCTGTTGTTAGGGGGCCTTGAGACTACTACTACCACTGTCATCTTCCCCTTGTTATTTCCTGCCTCCACCCTTGTTCATTCTACATCATCTAACCTGAAATTGTTTGTTGCCGTCTTACTTATTCTATCCTGTACTAATGAAACTGCTCCGCAATCCTATACTTTCCTGTCTGTCCTTTTGAAAAATCATCCCTGAATATTTAATTACCAGCTTGATCTCCTTGTAACCATTTATCCATAATGGCTATAAGATCATGCTTATTTACCTTTTATTTGTGCCATCATCTCATTTCATTCCAAATAGTATGTACATTCAGGTAAAGAGCCATTAATTTTTTTCATTTTAACCATATTTTTCCCTTTTATCCTATTTGCTGCTGTCTTTCTACGTTTGTATACTGTTCATTATTCAGAAGGCTGTCCTGTAATGCTGCTATATCTTTGTAAGCCCACATTTCACCATCCTTGCTCTCCTCATCTCCCCACGAAATTACTTTAATCCCTCTCCACGACCCTAATTATTAGGTTTTCTAGGACACTGCTCCTAGCCTGGTTCAAGTGACGTCTGTCCCACTGGAACAACTCCTTTCTACCCCAGTACGGATACAAATGCTTGATGAACTGAAAACCAGTCCATCCACACTGATTTTGGAGCCACACACTTAACGCCTTGATCTTGTTTACTCTTTGCAGTTTGCCTGTGGCTCACGTTGAATTCCAGAGATTATTACCTTGAAGGTCCCGCTTTTGTAATTTGGACCCCCCCAATCTGTTCAAATTCTTTTAGCAGAAACTCCTTTCTATCCCTTTCAATATTGTTTGTGCCAACCTGAACGGAGACACCTCAATCTTTTCCCTCCCGCTCCTTACCACCCTGAGGAGATGTCCTTAACTCTGGCACCACATCGGCAACGCAGCCTTTGGGACCTCATTCACAGCTACAGAAAGCAGTTATCTATCTCCTTCATTCTATTGTTTCGTATCACCTCTACTTTGCTAATTCCTCCTTCACTTCAATGGCATCTTGTACCAAGTTGTGTGGTCAGTTCACTCGTGCTCCCTGCATTCCCCACTCAAGTATCAAACTTATGCTTACCAGTTTTTATTTTAAGAAAAGATAGTTGGAAAACACTGGCAACCAAATCAATATTTTTCCGAGATAGTAGGAACTGCAGATGCTGGAGAATCCGAGACAATAAGGTGCAGAGCTGGATGAACACAGCAGGCTATGAAGGGTCTAGGCCCGAAACGTCAGCCTTTCTGCTCCTATGATGCTGCTTAGCCTGCTGTGTTCATCCAGCTCTGCACCTTGTTGTCTCAATATTTTTCCGGACAGTTTTATTACACCATGGTTCATGAAATCACTATCATTAGTTCCACTGCAGGCAGGCCATATCACCTGCATTTTTTATCCTTTCCTGCTCATCTCTTGCTCTGGTGAGTTGAATTCTTGCAATAAACCTTTGTTAAAGCACCTCTGTCCCCCTTCTTACCAAACTCCTATCTGGAACCAGATTTCAAGTTTCACTTGCTTGGCCTTTCCCTCAATCAGGTGAAGTCTCCACCAGTACAGGTATTTCTGCTATAACCCATGTTTCGTTAATGCGAATGGGCTGTAATGCAATTGATGAATAGTGGACGCTGTTTGGATAACGCAAACTTTCTGCTGTACAGATATAGCGATTTTTCAATGGCGATTTCCCTATAATGCGATTTACTGTGGCGATATTCGATGGCACGTGGTCACGCAAGACGCAACTATCGTGTTATAGGAGAACTACCTGTACAATAAAATCTTTTCCTTATATGAATCTATTCAGTCACTTTTTAGCTACAGTAATCAGCACCTCACTTAGATAACGGGTTTCAGGTCCTTAAGTGCTAATTGCCACCATCGTACGTCTGTCTCTGTTAATTCGACTATTTCAACTTACAAATCTGACTTGAAGTCTAAAACTGAACTTGGACAAGAGAAATCAGTTGAATTCTTACTTTGAACCAATATTTCCAGTCTCACACATTTAGTCCTTGTCTTAGTTAGCTGAATTTTCCTTCACATCGATCATACTCTTTGCAGGGTTGGACAAATGCAGGTCATGTTGAATGGGGGTCACATTTGGTCGGGTTTGGAGGGCTGATGGGGAAGGATGGTGGACCAGTAGGGGAGGGGATGGTCGGGGCTGAGTGTCTTGATCCAACCGGTTATGATTGGAGGGTGGGTTTGGTCTGGCGGGAAGTCGGGTCACAGCTCATCAGGGAGTTATGGGGGAGTTCAGGTAGTTGCAGGAAGGGGTGGTCAATGATGAGTCTGGATGTTTTGTTACCTAGAAGTTAGTTTAGAATTTGAATTTCTAATTTCTCTGGGGCAACAATTAAGCTTAACTGAGCCCTCTCAATTCTCTGACTTAAAGGGGCATTTTTGGAGGCTTCCAGGTACAGGGGAGTTACCCATCGGAATCTTCAATTTTCTGAGCAATTCCCATGGAGTCAAATGCATTGCAGATTCTACATGATCCTGACAACTATCTGGCTGTCAGAATATTTGGACCGTATATTGTTAAATGAGAACAAGCCCAGCATCAATGAGTACGATAGATGGAAAAAAAAAGGGGGAAGAAATGAATTTAATGAAAGTTAGATGCACTGATTACATTTATAGCAGTGGAGATCATGACATTGGAAAATACAAGAAATTAGAAGGTATCTAAGGCATTAGAGTAGATTTGTAGCTCGGGTTGTGGATGTTATAGTTGGTTGGCTCGCCGAGCTGGTTTGTTGTTCTGCAGACGTTTTGTTGCCTTGCTGGGTAACGTCATCAGTGCAGCCCCGACGAAACGCCGTTGTGTTTTCCTGCCTGTTATTTAAACGCTGGAGTCTGTTGAGCTGGATTACCTCACTTCCAGTTTTCCTTCGCAGTGGAATGGGGTCAAGCTCTATGTGTTTGTTGATAGCTTTCTTCGTGGAGTACCACGCTTCTAGGAATTCCCGTACTTCTCTGCTTTGCTTGTCCCAGGATCTTGGTGTTGTCCCAGTCGAATTGGTGGTCCTCCCACATACACTCCACTGCGAAGGAAAACCAGAAGTGAGGTAATCCAGCTCAACAGACTCCAGAGTTTAAATAACAGGCGGGAAGACACAACGGCACTTCATCAGAGGCTGTCCTGATGATGTTACCCAGCACGGTAACAAAACGTCTGCGAAACAATGAACCAGCTCGGTGAGCCAAGCAACTACAAAATTTGAAGGTAATTTATTAGGAGAGCAAAAAGATGCACTTAAATTATCAACGAGGCTAAAATCAAACACTGTTGTAAAATATTCTATAAGCAGAAAAAAAGATCGATTGCGAAAAGGGCCACTTAATATTACTGGCAGTTCTAGACAAATGGCAGAAATATGAATTAATTTTTTCCACATTTGCCAGAGAAACACTGCAGGTGAACGTGGTATTAATTGAAATGAGTTAACTGCATTTAAAATAAAAAGGGAAATATTAAATTAATCAAACTTGAAGATGACTCCTGGACAGGATAGATTTCACCTGCAATTTTTTGGCCCTAAACAGTGGTCAGACAAAAGAGAAGGTTGAAGCTAGTACAGAAGTTGGAGACTAAGTTAAATAGACAGAGCAGGCAAGAGCACGGCAGAGAATGAATGAAGACTGATGAATTAAACTGCATTTATTTCAATGCAAGAGGCCTGACAGGTTAGGCAGATGAGCTTGAGGCATGGATGGGAACATGGGACTAGGTATCATAACTATTAAAGAAACATGGCTGAGGAAGGCACAGGACTGGAAGCTCAATGTTCTGGGGTACAGATGCTATTGGAAGGATAGAAGGGGAGGCAATAGAGGAGGGGGTATGGTGCTTTTGTTTAGGGAAAGCATTTCAGCAGTAGTTAGAATATTCCTGATGGATCATACAGTGAGGCCACAATTTTGGAATTGAGAAATAAAAAGGGGGTGGTCGCTTTAGGATTGTACTTGTAAGTGCCCCATCTCCCATTGTCAGCAAGAAATTGCAAAGCAGATATGTATGGAGGTTGCAGATAGTCTAAGAATAATAGAGTTGTATTAGGGGCTTTCAGCTTTCTGAAAACAGAGTGGGACTGCCATAGTATTAAGAGCTTGGATGAGGAGGAATTTAAGTGCATTCAGGAAAGCTTTCTCAATTGATATGTAGTTGGCTGTATTAGAGAAGGAGCAAAGTTCATCCTCCTTTTGGGAAATAAGGCAGGGCAAGTGACTGAGGTGTTAGTGGGGAAGCACTTTGGGACCAGTGACCATAATTCTGTTAGTTTTAAAATAGTGATGGAAAAGAATAGGTCTGGTCCACAAGTTAAAATTCTAAACTGGGGCAAGGTCAATTTTGATGGTATTAGATGGGAATCTTTGAAAAGTTGATTGGGGAGGCTGTTCACAGGCGAAGGAATGCCTGGCAAGTAGGAGGCTTTCAAAAATGAGATAATGAGTGTTAAGGGCCAACATATTCCTCTTAGAGTGAAGGGCGAGGCTGATAAGAGTAGGGAACATTTGATGACTAGAGATATGGAGGCTCTGGTTGAGGAAAAAGGAGGCTTTTTCTAGCTGGGATCAAGTGAATCACTTGAGAATTGGGAGGGTAGGAGGGGAATCGGGACGGCACAAAGTGGGCATGAGATACCTTTTGGCAGATAAGGTAAAGGAGAATCCAAAGAGATTCTACAAATAAATTAAGGGCGAAAGAGTAACGAATGAGAGTTTAGAGCCCTTGAAAAATCAATGCCGCAGATAGGTGAGGTCCCAAATGAATATTTCTCGTCCGTATTTAGCATGGAGAAAGACGTTGAAGCTAGGGAACGTGGGGAAATCTTGGGGAAATAAACTGGTATCTTGAAAACAGTCCACATTACAGAAGAGAAGATGCTGGAGCTCTTAAAATGAATAAACAGAGGTTAAATCCCAGTGACAACAAGGTGCAGGGCTGGATGAACACAGCAGGCCAAGCAGCATCATAGGAGCAGAGAGGCTGACGTTTCGGGCCTAGACCCTTCATCAGAAAAGGGGGAGGGGAAGGGGGTTCTGAAATAAATAGGGAGAGAGTGGGAGGCGGATAGAAGAGCGATAGAGGAGAGGATAGGTGGAGAGTAAACAAACGGGTCGAAGAGGCGGGGATGGAGCCAGTAAAGGTGAGTGTAGGTAGGGAGTTAGGAAGGGGATAGGTCAGTCCAGGGAGGACGGACAGGTCAAGGGGGCGGGATGAGGTTGGTCGGTAGGAGATGGAGGTGCGGCTTGAGGTGGGAGGAGGGGATAGGTGGGAGGAAGAACAGGTTAGGGAGGCAGGGACGAGCTGGACTGGTTTTGGGATGCGGTAGGGGGAGGGGAGATTTTGAAACTTGTGAAATCCACATTGATACCATTGGGCTGCAGGGTTCCCAAGCGGAATATGAGTTGCTGTTCCTGCAACCTTCGGGTGGCATCGTTGTGGCACTGCAGGAGGCCCAGGATGGACATGTCGTCTGAGGAATGGGAGGGGGAGTTGAAATGGTTCGCGACTGGGAGGTGCAGTTGTTTATTGCGAACCGAGCGTAGGTGTTCTGCAAAGCGGATGCAGTATACGACATTGGCAGATGTGCAGGTGAACATCTGCTTGATGTGGAAAGTCTTCTTGGGGCCTGCGATGGGGGTGAGGGAGGAGGTATGGGGACAGGTGTAGCACTTCCTGCGGTTGCAGGGAAAAGTGCCGGGTGTGGTGGAGCTGGAGGGGAGTGTGGAGCGGACAAGGGAGTCACGGAGAGAGTTGTCCCTCCGGAAAGCAGATAAGGGTGGGGAGGGAAAGATGTCTTTGGTGGTGGGGTCGGATTGCAGATGGCGGAAGTGTCGGAGGATGATGCGTTGGATCCGGAGGTTGGTGGGGTGGTACGTGAGGACGAGGGGGATTCTTTTTTGGTTTTTATTGCGTGGACGGGGTGTGAGGGATGAGGTGCGGGAGATGTGGGAGACACGGTTGAGGGCGTTCTCAACCACCGAGGGGGGCAAGTCACGGTCCTCGTTTTTCAAGGACAACTGAGATGTACGGGAGTGGAATGCCTCATCCTGGGAGCAGATGCGGCGGAGGCGAGGGAATTGGGAATAGGGGATAGCATTTTTTGCAGGAAGGTGGGAGGGAGGAAGTGTATTCGAGGTAGCTGTGGGAGTCGGTGGGCTTGAAATGAATATCGGTTTCTAGGTGGTTGCCCGATATGGAGACAGAGAGGTCCAGGAAGGGGAGAGAGGTGTTAGAGATGGTCCAGGTAAACTTAAGGTTGGGGTGGAAGGTGTTAGTGAAGTAGATGAACTGTTCGAGCTCCTCGTGGGAGCACGAGGCGGCGCCGATACAGTCATCAATGTAACGGAGGAAGAGGTGGGGTTTGGGGCCGGTGTAGGTACGGAAGAGGGATTGTTCCACGTAACCTACAAAGAGGCAGGCGTAGCTTGGGCCCATGCGGGTACCCATGGCTACCCCTTTTGTCTGTAGGAAGTGGGAGGAATTGAAAGAGAAGTTGTTGAGTGTGAGGACGAGTTCAGCTAAGCGGATGAGGGTATCAGTGGAGGGGGACTGGTCGGGCCTGCGGGACAGGAAGAAGCGGAGGGCCTTAAGGCCATCTGCGTGGGGAATGCAGGTGTAGAGGGACTGGACGTCCACCTCCATCTCCTACCGACCAACCTCATCCCGCCCCCTTGACCTGTCCATCCTCCCTGGACTGACCTATCCCCTTCCTAACTCCCTACCTACACTCACCTTTACTGGCTCCATCCCCGCCTCTTCGACCTGTTTGTTTACTCTCCACCTATCCTCTCCTCTATCCCTCTTCTATCTGCCTCCCACTCTCTCCCTATTTATTTCGGAACCCCCTTCCCCTCCCCCTTTTCTGATGAAGGGTCTAGGCCCGAAACGTCAGCCTCTCTGCTCCTATGATGCTGCTTGGCCTGCTGTGTTCATCCAGCCCTGCACCTTGTTGTCTCAGATTCTCCAGCATCTGCAGTTCCTACTATCTCTGATTCAATTTTAAATCCCAGTGACCTGGTCAAGTGTATCCCAGGATATTGTGGGAAGGTAGGAGAGAAATTGCAGGACCCCTAACAGACATTTATATTATCACAGCCACAGATGAGGTGCCACAGGGTGGCTAATGTTGTGCAATTATTAAAGAAAGGCTGCAAGAAAAAGCCAGGAAAGTACAGACTGGTGAGCCTGAAGTCAGTGGTGGGTAAGTTGTTGGAGGGGATTCTGACAGATAGGATCTGCATGCATTTGGCAAGGCAAGGACTGATTAGGGATAGTCAGCATGGCTTTGCGCATAGGAAATCCATGTCTCACAAACTTGACTGAGTTTTTTTTGAAGAGGTAACAGAGAGAGAGAGATGAAGGCAGGGCAGTAATTGTTGTCCACGTGGTCTTTAGCAAGGCCTTCGACAAGGTTCCACAGGGTAGGCTGCTTAGTAAGGTTAGATCACTTGGGATCCAGGGAGAGCTAACCAATTGGATACAAAATTGGCTTGACGGTAGGAGAGAGGAGGGTGGTGCTTGAGGGATGTTGTTCAAACTGGATGCTGGTGACCAGCGGTGTTCCACAAGGATCGGTGCTGAGCCCACTGTTGTTTTTTCCATTTACATAAACGATTTGGATGAGAATATGGGAGGAATGGTTAGTAAGTTTATAGACGACACCAAAATTGGTGATATAGTGGATAGTGGAGAAGGTTATCTAAGAGTACGTCAGGATCTTGGCCAAATGGGCCAGTGGGCCAAGGAATGGCGGATAGAGTTTAATTCATATAAATAATGAGGTGTTGCATTTTGGTAAGACAAACCAGGGCAGGACTTATACAGTTCGTGGTCGGGCCCTGGGGAGTGTTGTTGAATAGAGAGACCTAGGGGTGCAGGTACACAGTTCCTTGAAAGTGGCGTCATGGATGGACAGGGTGGTAAAGGAGGTGTTTGGCATGCTTGCTTTCATCGATCAGAGCATTGAGTACAGGACATCATGTTACAGCTGTACAATGATGTGGAAGTGCTGGTGTTGGACTTGGGTGGACAAAGTCAGAAGTCACAACACCAGGTTATAGCCAAACAAGTTTATTTGAAATCTCAAGGTTTCAGAGTGCTGCTCCTTCGTCAAGTGATGGAGGAGCAGCATTCCGAAAGCTAGTGATTTCAAATAAACCTGTTGAACTATAATCTGGTGTCATAGACCTTCTGACAGCTTCACAAGGCATTGGTAAAGCCACATTTGGAGTACTGCATAGAATTCTAGTTGTCCTGCTAGAGGAAGAATGTCTTTAAACTGGAAAGGGTGCGACAAAGATTTACAAGGAGGTTACTGAGATTGGAAGGTTTGCGTTATAAGGAGACACTGGATAGGCTGATACTGTTCTCCCCTGCGGCACAGGAAGCTGATGGGTGATCTTAGAGGTTTATAAAATCATGAAGGGCATAGGTTGTTGACTTGCTCGCTGAGCTGGCTTGTTTTCATTTGGGCGTTTCATCACCATGCTAGGTAACGTTATCAGTGAGGTCTCCGATGAAGCAAATTTGTTCTACTCCGCTTGGAATTTATACTGTCCGGTCTGTTATGGTGAGTTGTCATTTTCGGCTTTGTTCTGTATGGGTTAGTATACGGATCACCTCATTCCATCCACTCAACCCAAGAATTCCTCAATACCCTCAAGAACGTAAAAATCATTGACAACGAGATTATGGTATCCTTTGATGTCACAGTATTATTCATATCAATTGACATCCCACTAGCCAAAGAAACACTGGCCACATTACTAGGGGAAGCAGGAACGCGGACCAGCAGCTCCATCAGCAGCAACAACAACAACAACATACTCAAACTACTAGGCTTGTGCCTTATCACACACTTGGCCTTTAATGGTCAAGCATACAAACAGATCAATGGCATACCAATTCCTTCACCCATCTCACTCATCACAAAGGCAGTCATGCAAAGACGAGGACACGCTACCCTCCCCCTCAATCAACCAAAACTCTGGATCTGGTATGTGGACGACACATTTTTCTTCATCAAACAAACCAAACTAGAAGAGACCCACCACCACATCAACAATGTATTCGCCGGGATTAAATTCACGAGAGAAGAAGAAAACAACAATCAGCTTCCGTTTCTGCAAGTCAGCATTGAACATATGACCAACGGGAAATTCCAAACCTCTGTGTACAGCAAAGCAACCCACACTGACCAAATCCTCAACTTCCACAGCAACTACCCAAACGTCCACAAACAAAGCTGTGTTAGGACACTATTTAAGCGGGCCACCACTCACTGCAACACGCCAGATCTACACAGGAAAAAGGAAGAGCACCTATACAAAATCTTCGCCACAAGCGGACATCCCCCCAACTTCATCTGCAGGTGCCTGCTAAATAGACAACAAGTGGACACAGTATGCCCTAACACACTGGCCACACTGCCCTACACTAAGAACATATCAGAACTGACGAGACTCCTACAGCCACCAGGAATCATGGTAGCACACAAGCCCGCAGCCACTCTACGACAAACACTCCTAAGGATTAAAGACCCCATTCCCACAACATGCGGAACCAACATAGTTTACAAAATACCATGCAACGACTGCCACAAGCATTACATCGGACAGACAGCAAGGAAATAGCCATCAGAACACACTAACATCAGCTAGCAGCAAAACAACACGATGAACTCTCCTTTAATATTAGTACACTCAGACAATGAAAGCTATCAGTTTACCTGGGACAATGTAACCGTAGTAGCCCAAGCCAAACATAGACACGTATGGGAATTCCTAGAGGCAATCATCAAACATATAGAATCGGACCCCATATGCAATCCCATACAGAACAAAACCGTAAATGACACAACTTGCCATAAAAGACCAGACAGTATAAATTCCAATGCTTTATTTCCAAAACATCGCTTCATTGGAGACCTCACTGACATTACCTAGCATTGTGATGAAACATCTGAACAAAAACAAGCCAGCTCGGCCAGCAAGTCAACAACCTCGCCCACAGCCTGAGCTATAAATCTTTGCTAAAATCCGTAAAATGAAGGGCATAGATAAGGTGAATAGCTAAGCTTTTTTCTGCAGAGTTGGGGAGTCCATAGGCTTAAGGTGAGAGGAAAAAGATTTAAAAGGGACCTGAGGAGCAACATTTTCATACAGAGGGTAGTGTGTAAATGGAGCTATCTGCCAGAGAAGTGGTAGAGGTGAGTACAGTTACAACATTTAAAAGACTTTTGGACAGGTACATGGATAGGAAAAGGTTTTGAGGGATATAGGCAAACGCAGACAAATGGAACTAGTTTAGTTTAGGAAACCTGGTCAGCATGGACGAGTTGGGCTGAAGGGCCTGTCTCTGTGCTGTATGACTCTGACTGAAGCCAATAGTTAGGGAATCGCAATTTGAGGTAGGGACCAAACAAAATAGCTTCAGTATGTCTTCCCAGTATTTCATTGAAGAAAAGTGCTGCTCATCTGCACCGGCCGTCTGGTAAACAGTCTGATAATAACAACATTGGTGGAGTTCTCACAGGTGATGATGACGTAGAACTGGGTGTCATCAGTGTACATGCAGAAATGTAATGTTGTAACGTCAACTGAAACCATGGGGCAGGGTGTAGATAAGAAGTAGGAGGGATCCAAGGCTAAATCCTTGGGGATGGAAAATATCTAGATCCTTGGGGACTCAGTGGGTAACGACTTGGGAGTGAAAAGAGATTGTGAGCAGTGACCTGGCTGTGATTAGATCAGAATGGGATCGGATTATGGTTTTGGAGAAGGATGCAGATTTATTTCGAGAGGGAGATAGGATTTAGGCCTGAAGTTATGCAAGTTAAACCTTCGAGAACATCTCTGAAGTATTGTGTATACGGTTGACTAATAATTAATTGACAGTAAACCATGTTGAGACATGTGGTAGTCATGACAAATGCTGTAGAGTGCAACCTTATCTTTCTTTATAGTTCTGATGACTTTTTTTTACAGTTACGCACGCACACGTGCTCCTGCCACCACGCCTGAGGCACGGTGACGTGCTTGTTATCTCGCGAATGAGAGCATAGGCTATGGTCCTCTTGGACTATAGTGACTCTTGCTTTAATAAGAAGTGGCGTTGCACAGATCGCGTCTTTCTTTTTCCCTGCAAAAAGCAGGCTGAAGGATGATCCAATAGAAATCTTGAAAATTTATGAGCGGGTTTTATGGAGTTGGCATAAGTAAAATCTTTCTATTTATTTGCAACAGGCAAGGAAAATCAGCCTTACCCTTATTGTGCTTTGTCAACCGTGCTGATAAGTGCAGTGATGATATTAGAAAATTTAATTGAACTGCATAGGGCCACCCCAATAGAGAAGTGCTAAATGAATTTGATGTGGGAATTGAGAATTGGGAATTTAGACCACACGTTTGAATTCTGTTCCCACTTCCAAAACATACTTTTTTTTTTTGTATTTAATTGTTAATTCTGCAAGTCAAGAATGAACTCTCTTAAGGCTGTGAATTTGAGTTGATATGACTTATAGATAAGCAAGTATATTTTGTTTTCTTCCAGCGACTTGAGCCACAGCACACAGTTTGTCCAGGGGCTGTCTCTCTGTACATTGGGCTGTATGGGGTCATCAGATATGTGCAGAGATCTGGCTGGAGAGGTGGAGAAACTGTTGAAGAACTCCAACTCGTACATTCGTAAAAAGGTGAGACTTTCCCTTTGGGACAGTTTTAAGGATGTAAATGACTCCAATCGACAAAAGGCAAAATTTACCTTAAACCTGTTAATATGTTTTCATCAATTTTCCCTTTAAATAGTTTCCATATCTGGCCAATGATTTGAAATGCTTCTTATTCTAGGCTAGATCCTCTTTGACCCCCATTTACATTATATTCCATCTGCCAAACTAGCCTCTTTTCTTCCTGTCATTAGCTGACTGTGTAATTTAAATGGAGAAAGATTGCAGAAAGCTATAGCACAGAGAGAGTTGGAAGGCCTTGTGCATTAATCACAAAGCTGGTATAAAAGTTCAGCAGGTAATAGAGAGAGCAAATGGTATGAACCTGTTCTGAAGAAGGGTAATTGAACCTGAAACATTAACTCTGATTTCTCTGTACAGATGCTGTCGGACCTGCTGAGATTTTCCACAATTTCTGTTTGTTGTTGAATGCAAATGGAATGTTCACATTTACTTACAAGAGAATGAAGTATTAAAATAGGGGAACCTTGCTGAAATTATATGAGGCACATGTCAGGCTGGAATACGGTGAACACTTTTAGACTCAAATTCATGCAGAGCTGAAAAGGCCCTTAGTCCGTTAAATCTACACTGACATAACTACCACTGCAGGTGCACTAATCCCACTTTCCTGCACTTGTCCTATTTCCATGAATGTTCTGATATCTGAAGTGCTCATCTAAATATTTTTTTAAAGGTTGTATGGTTTTTGGCCTCTACTACCTTCCCAGGCAGTGCGTTCCAAATTCCCACCACCCGCTGAGTGAAAAGGTTTTTTCCAAAATCCCCTCTGAATCTCCTGTCCCTTGCCCTAAAACTGCCAGCTCGTGATTGACCCCTGAACCAAGGGGAACAGCTGCCCTCTATTCACCCTGTATATATCCCTCAATTTTATATCGCAATCATGACGCGCCCACCCCCCCAATCCAAGCCTATATAGTGTCTCCTTGTGGCTCAGTTTCTCTAACCCAGGCAACATCCTGGTGAACCTTCTCTGTACCCCCTCTAGTGCTATCACATCCTTCCGGTAGTGAGGCGACGAGAGCTGCACACAGTACTCCAGCTGTAGCCTCATCAGCACTCTCTATAACTCCAATGTTACCCTCTTGCTCTTATATGCTGTGCCACAGCTGATGAAAGCAAGTGTCCCAGATGCCCTCTTAACTATCCTATTCACGTGCTCTGCTGACTTCAGGGATCTGTGAATAATTACCCCAAGATCCATCTGTTCCTCTAAGCTACCAGTCTCCTGCCATTCATTAAATACTGCCTCATCTTGTTCCTTCTTCCAAAGTGCATCACTTCACACTTATCAAGATTAAATGTGAACTATCGCTGGGCTGCCTATCTGACCAACCAGTCTATATCTTCCTGTAACCTACAGCCACCATCTTTGCTATTAACCACAAATTTTGGTGTCATCTGCAATTTTGCTTAACAGCCCCCCAACATTTTCATCTATAACATTTATGCAGATAACAAACAATAAGGGTCCCGGTACTGATCTTGTGGTACACTGCTGGACGTCGGCCTCCAATCACTGAAACAGCCTTCTACCACTAGCCTTTGTGTCCTGTTACTAAGCCAGTTTCTGATCCATCTCGCCATTTCCCTCAATTCCATGTGCTTTAACCTTCTCAATCAGTCTCCCATGGGAGACTTTTGTCAAAAGCTTTGTTAAAATCCATATAAACTACGCCACCTGAACTTACCTCATCCATACGCTTGATCAGATTTTCAAAAGACTCCAACAGATTTGTTAGGCATGAACTCCCCCTGACAAAGTCATGCTGACTATCTCTAATTAATCCATGCCTTTCCAAGTGGGTATTAATTTGCTCCTTCAGAATTTTCTCAAATAGTTTCCCTACCACTGACATGAGACTCGCTGGCCTGTAATTTCCTGGTTCATTTCTGCCTCCCTTCTTGAAAAATGGAACCATATTAGTCTTCCTCCAGTTCTCTGACACTTACCCCGTGTCCCAGAGAGGGACTAAAAATTTGTGTCCGTGTCCATGCCCCTGCAATTTCCTCCCTCACCTCCCACAGCAGTCTGGGATCCAGGTCATTGGGGCCAGGGGATTTGTCTGTTTTTAAGCCCGACAGAGCCTCCAATACCTCCCCATTTCCTGTGTCAAACTGTGCAAGTTCCTCTCGGTCCCTTTTCCTGAATTCTGTACCTACTTTCTCCTTTTCCAGAGTGATGACCAGAGAGAAGTATTCATTTAGCACCCTTCCAATATCCTGCAGCTTCACATACAATTTGCTCCTTTGGTCCCTAATGGGCCCTTCTGTTTCCCTGGTTAACCTCTTCCCTTTAACATTTTTATAAAATACCTTAGGATCTTCTCCCCTAATACTGTTCACAAGTCCTTTTTCATGCCCTCTTTTTGCTCTTATTGCTTTAAGTTCCCTCCTGCACTTCCTGTGTTCCTTTAGGGCAGGAACCAAATTGCTCCCTTTGGACTTGCTAAAAGCCCTTCTCCCTCATCGAGTCCTGAATTGTCCTAGACATCCAGGGTTTTCTCAACTTGTTGATCCTCCATTTCCCTCTAAAGGCTACATGTTGGATCTATACTCTCCCTAGCTCCTTTTGAATGCCCCCCCACTGCTCTGCTGTAGGCATACTTGCAAGCAACTGTTCCCAGTCAATTGTGGCCAGATCCTGCTTTAGTTTAATAAAAATCTGCCTTCCCTCAATCCAAAGCCATCTTTTTCCTTGCCCAGAACAAATTCGAACAGTACCATGTTGTGATCATTATGGCTAAAATGTTCCCCCACTGCCACATTGAACACTTGTCTGACTACTTCCCCTGAAACCAGATCCAGCACTGTGCCGTCCCTTGTTGTACCTTCTACATATTGATACAAAAAACTCCCCTGGATACATTTCAAGAAAGCTGCCCCTTCTAAACTCTCAACACTGAGTATCTCAGTTTTTATTGGGAAAGTTGAAATCTCTAAGTATAGTTACCCAATTATTACTCTTACACGCCTCTGTAAACTGTCTACATATTTGCTCCTCTCTTTCCCACTGACTCTTTTGGGGGCTTATAATGCACTCCCAGCAAAGTAGCTGCCTCTTTAACATTCCTAATTCTACTAACGAAGTCTCATTTGAGGACCCTTCCAAGATATCAACTCTCTTTATTGCAGTAATTGACTCCACCACCCTTTTCACACCCTCCTCTGTCTTGCCTAAAGATACTATACCGAGGATGGTTGAATTGCCAGTCCAGTCCTTCCCTCAACTATGTTTCTGTGATGGCAATAATATCATACTTCCATGTGTCAATCCACGCCATTAACTCATCAGTCTTACCTGTTACATTCCTAGCATTAAAGACCATCTAGCCTTGCCGCCTTTTCATGACACGCAACATAGCTGAACTCTGTGACTTGCTTCCTTTACTGTGGCATGATGTGTCTCTGTTTCATTGATATTCTGTGTCCCTCCCCCTGCCTGACTAGTTTAAACTCCTCCAAGAATGCAAGGAAATCTCCCTGCAAGGATGTTGGTCCCAACGTGGTTCAGATGCAGACTATGCTGTTTGTACACATCCCGTCTTCCCTAAAAACAATCCCAATGTTCTAGGAATCTAAAACCTTCCCCTTGCACGAACTCTTGTGCCACGCATTCATCTGTCCTATTTCTGAACTTGCTAGTACATGGCGCAACCATTTTAGGTCCTGTTTTTTAATCTACTGCCTAGCTCCCTGAATTCTTGATGCAAGACCACATTCCTCACTTTGCCATTGGTACCAACGTATACCATGACCTCTAACTCATCACCCTCTTATTTCAGATGACCTGCAGCCTTTCAGTGACATCACTGACCCTGGCACCAGGGAGGCAACACCACATCCTGGAGTCACATCTTCGGCTGCAGATTTGCCTGTCTGCTCCTCAGACTAAAGAATCCCCTGTCCCCTGCTCTTCCTTTCTTCCTCACCCCCCTGTACAGTCAAGCCACTTGAGGTGCCAGAAACTTGGCTCTGACTGCATTCCTCCGAGGTATCAGCAACCTCATCAGCTTTCAAAATGGAATACCAGTAAATGAATGAGACCCTTGGTGATTCCTGCACTACCTGCCTGTTCTTTTTGGATTGTCTGGTGGTCACCCACTCCCTTCTTTCCTCTAGTCTCTTGAGCTGCAGTGTGACCACCTCTGTAAACGTGCTATCCACATAACTCTCAGCCTTGTGGATGCATTGCAGTGTCTTCAAACAGTGCTCAAACTCCGAGACCCCAGAGCTCCAGTTTCTGCAGCTGAGAGCACTTCCTGCACATGTGGTCATCCAGGACACTGGCAGCATCCAGGACTCCCACGTATGACAGGCTGTACGTTCACTCAGCCAACCTCTCCTGACACTTGGTAAATTTTAAATTAATGCCTTAGACTAGTTTTATTCCCTTATTTAAGGAAAGGTACACTGTCATTCAAGGCAGTCCAGCGGAGGTTCACTGGGCTGATCGATGGTTTGAAGGGACTGCCTTATGAGGAGAGCTTGAGTAGTTTGGGCCTTCACTCAGTGAAGTTTAGAAGAATGAGATGCAGTGAATAAAGATGTCTCCTGTACTACATTTCTGCTTCTGCCATGCTTTTGTGGTTCAACCTCCCGTGTGATATCGCCTCTTAGTGGGACTGAGTCTTCACTGAGTGTGACATCAAGTAGCCCTAGCAAGGCTGGAGTTCAGGGGAAATATTCTCCTCTGGTTAGAGTTATATCTGGCACAAAGAAAAATGGTTATACTTGATGAAGATCAGTTATCTCAGCTGTGTATGGTGAAATTCACCAAGGCTTAGACAGCATCTTCTAAATCCATGACCACCACTAGCTAGAAGGGCATGAGAGCACTACCACCTAAAGTTACCCTCCAAGCCACTCACCATCCTAAAAATATGTTATTGCTCCTTCAGTGTTACTGAGTCACAAACCTGGGTCTCCCTCCAAGTGCCATTGTTGGCGTACCTACACCAAATGGACTGCAGCAGTTCACAAAGGTAGACTCACCATCACCACCACCTTATGGGCAACTGGGGATGAACAATAATTCTGGCCACATCATGGCAGCAGCATCCACATCTCGTGCATAAAAAGGTGATAATTTCAGAAAGCAATGTGTGTCTAGTAAAGACAGAAACAATAAAGGCTGTGCAGTTTAAGAACCCTTAGTCCTTGAAATGTAAGATTTTTTTTTTAATCTGAGACAGTTTTTTTTAATTGTTGATTCATGCTCTCAGCATTAATGAAGTTTGTGAAAATCATTGAGTTCTCAGTTATTTCTCCAGTTGTACCAGAAACTGTCTAAAGACTGGGACAAATAGGCGGGAGAGAGACTCCAGCTCTTATTGTTCCAAATTCATTTTCATTATTTCTACTGTATTCCTTTGAAGTATGGTTTATTTATATATTTCCAAGTTTAGCTCTAATGTCTTACCATGCTGAACAGTTGCAGGTAACCTTTAATGTCCTATGTATACGCACATTATTCACATATGAATTGAGACGAGATGCAGATTTCTCGATGCTGGCTCATTTGCCTGGTTTCAATGTGTTTAGATAAAGTGATAATTTCAGTCCGTCCTTTTGTTTATTCCACATTGCTATCCTAGCTATGCCTCAATTGGTGATCAGGTAATCATGGCAGACACTTCAAGTCAATATTTGTCTTTTTATAAACCACTTCTAAAATCTACTTCTATAATCCATGTTCCAGATTTGGACATTGTTACAAATTTGATCTCTAGGGAATTGGTAGGTGGTTAACTGAAGTGTGCTTCCTGTAGGGTATCTGGACTTAGATCTAGTACCTACTCTCATTAGACTTTACATTAACCCCATTGAATTTCTTGGGGTTTGAAACTTGGTTTTGTTCCTTTGATCTGCCAGTGTGTAACTTTGTTTTTAACTTTGTTTGTGCACTGGTGACCTCCAGAGTCGTCATCTGTGTGTATGTTCCCTTCCATTTACCCTTTGCTTTGGGAATAAGTTCTGTGCTAATATGTTCCACTTTCCTCGGAATGCTGCCATCAATTGAATGTTCAGTTTCTATCCTCTCCTGTGACTTTTCCCTTAAGTGAGGAACTACCCTCCGTTTCTCATGCCCTTTCTGAGAACTCTTGTAAGTTTACCTAGCTGGTATCCATGGACCAGATCTCTGGCTGTTGCCTTTTATGGCTGTTGGTCCAAATCTTCCCCTTTTGATACTATTGGCCTGTCATGTTTAATTGTAGAGACTGTTCCTGAGCCATCCAAACCTCATAGATTTAACTTTCTGATGTAGGACTTCTGAACCTGACTATGCCCCAATCTCTCTGCTTCCTGCTGGCTTTGTCTAGCCTTGCCAGTCTCTGGGATATCCTTTTCTGTTTCTTAAAATATTATCATTACCAAGCTTGGCACTATCGCTAATGTTACCAGGCACGTAACAAGTTCACTGTCTAAGTAAGCTTTAACTAGCAGCACCTTTATACATTTTCCCATGAGCCCTATTATCAGTACGCTAATTTAATTTGCTTCCAGGTGGAAAATCTTTTCCCCACTAGCAAAGTCTGTGAGCACCCACGTCTCAGAATACTGATATGCAGGTGCTCGTGTTGAACTGGGGTGCACAATGTCAGAAGTCGCACGACACCAGGTTGTAGTCCAACAGGTTTATTTGAAATCACAAGCTTTCGGAGCACTGCTCCACCTGATGAAGGAGCAGCGCTATGAAAGCTTGTGATTTCAAACAAACCTGTTGGACTGCAACCTGGTATTGTGTGACTTCTGACT
>NC_063350.1:51271776-51287409 GCF_021869965.1 Rhincodon typus
GCCACCCGAAGGTTTCGGGAACAGCAACTCATATTCCGCTTGGGAACTCTGCAGCCCAATGGTATCAATGTGGACTTCACAAGCTTCAAAATCTCCCCTTCCCCTACCGCATCCCAAAATCAGCCCAGCTTGACCCGCCTCCCTAACCTGTCCTTCCTCCCACCTGTCCCTTCCTCCCACCTCAAGCCTCACCCCCATCTCCTACCTGCTAACCTCATCCCGCCCCCTTGACCTGTCCGTCCTCCCTGGACTGACCTATCCCCTCCCTACCTCCCCACCTACACTCACCTTTACTGGCTCTATCCCTGCCTCTTTGACCTGTCTGTCTCCTCTCCACCTATCTTCTCCTCTATCCATCTTCTATCCGCCTCCTCCTCTCTCCCTATTTATTTCAGAACCCCCTTCCCCTCCCCCATTTCTGAAGAAGGGTCTAGGCCCGAAATGTCAGCTTTCCTGCTCCTATGATGCTGCTTGGCCTGCTGTGTTCATCCAGCTCTACAACTTGTTATCTTAGAAGATTATATTAGACTTGGTTTTATGTTAATTGACAGGATTCATCAATGGCTTCAGAGCTAAGGCACTCCGAGGTAGCAGAGACCACAACTTGATTGAATTTTACATCAAGTTAGAACAGAGCAGATTGGGTCAGGGATCAGTATTTGAAACATACATAAGGGGCACCACTTGGGTATGAAAACTGAGCTAGCTAGAGTGAACTGGGATGCCAGGCCAGGGAATAATTCAAAAAGAGACACTGTGGCAGACAATTAAAAGGAGATTTCAGAATCCTCAGAGTAGATAGCAAAGTACATTGTGAAGAAGACATAAGGAGGTTAGAGATGGATATAGAAAGGTTGAATGAGTAGACAAAAGTCTAACAGATGGTGTATAATGTGGAAAATGTGATGTTGTTCACTTTGGCAGAAAAGACAGAGTATTATTTAAGCAGAGAATGACTGTAGAATTTCAAGGTGCAGAGGTGTCACAAAACATTGGTATGCAAGCACAGCACATTCAAGAAGGTGAATGGGATGCCATCATTTATTTTGAGAAGAATTGAACATAAAATTTAGGCTTAAAATTCAAGTATATTGGGCATTGGTAAGATCACATGCAGAATACTATGTACAGTACTGATTTCCTTTTGTTTTAAGGAAGGTGTTGCAGATGGCTCAGAAGAGATTTAATACCTGGAATGAATGCATTTTCTTAAGAGGGTAGGGTTGGACAGACTGGGCTTGTTCCCATTGAAGATTAGCAGAGAGAGGGGTGATTTGATTGAATTATATATGATGTTGGAAGGATGTTTCCTCTTGTGGGTCAGTCCAGAAGTAGGGAACAAAAACAGAAAGTACTGGAGAAACTCACAGGTCTGGCAGCAACTAGGGAGAAAGAAACATTTCGAGTCCAATGACTTCGGATTCAAGTGGAAATCCTGTCGGAGAAAAGTGGAGAACCTCTTCAAGGAGGACATACTTAAAGAGACCTTGAGGACACCATTAAAATTAGGGGCTTTCAAGAGAGGGGATGAGGAAATTTCTTGTCTGAGGTTTGAGCGACTTTGGAACTCTCTGTGTCAAAAGACAGTGGAATTTGGATCATTAAATATTTTTAAATCAGTAGTACATTGATGTTAGACAAGGAAATCAAAGAACATTGGACGTAGCTGAAAATGTGAAATTCAAAACGCAACTAGATCAAGATGACAAACAGAATATGATCTTATTGAATGGTGGAGCAGGTATGAGGGACTGAATGGTCTAATTCTGTCCCTATTTCATACATTTATGTCTATGCTCACATAATGCTCCATTTATCATGATCATGAACCAGGATTGTTTATTATTTCCTGATTGCCATTTTTGTAAGCCAGATGTTTGAATTCTGCAGGCTTGGTTTAGGTATAACATCAATCAATAGGTGTATCCATCGACACTAATCATCACCCCATCCTTTTCCTTCAACTTCAAAACCAGCTCCAGGTACTGTTGTCATCTCTAACACACATCTTGGATTGAAGCAAAATCCACCATATGCCTTGATATCTGCAATTAATTTAGTAAGCGATGGAATTATGGTAATATATTTGACCCTCTATTTATCAAAACAATACAACAGAAAAATCGGGAATCTTACCAAATTTACTTTTTGTAAAGTAGCTCCTTTTGTTGAGGGTTTTGGCCTGAAACGTTGACTTTCCTGCTCCTCGGATGCTGTCTGACCACGCTATGCTTTTCCAGCTCCACATTTATTGACTCCTTTTGTTGACTTGTCCAATCATTGCATACATTTCCTGTGAAGATTAAACTAAAAGGTTAGTTTAGGTCATTTAGGAAGCTATTTATGAAGGAAAAATAGAGATTAAACTAACCCATACCAATTCAAGCTTCATGGTTTTGTCCCACTTAACCTTCAAACAGTTTTGTCTTCAAATGCACACATCTCAGCTCTCTGAGACTTGCCTTTTATGCACAGAAAACATGGGTATTGTTCACAAATACAGCATTATTCCCCATTTCGTAGAATCCCTACAGTGTGGAAGCAGGCCATTCAGCCCATCAAGTCCACACCACCCTTCCGAAGAACATCCCACTCATACCTACCCCATCTCTGTACCCCTGCGTTTCCCATGGCTAATCCACCTAGGATACACATCTTTGGAAATTGGAGCACCTGCGCACAGACAAAGGGCGAATGTGCAAACTCTACACAGATGGTCACCTGAGGCTAGGATTGAACCAGGTCCCTAGAGCTGTGAGGTAGCAGTGCTAACCACAGAGCCACCATGTCACCCAATCTCTTGTGCTTCGGTAGAACTGAGCAGTTTGCTCCTTCAAGTCAGAGTAAGCAATACTATGGCATCATGGACAGACAAGCCTGGACATAAATAGCAACCTTACTTTCTAAGAGAACATTGATGAGTCAGTTAGATTTTGATGAAAGCAAATCTTATTTCAATTTTAAACTGAACTGGTGAGTTTGCAACAACAACGTTGTCAGGGTTATTGGACCAGGGTTTGAGTCACTGTCCCGGTAACATAACTGCTACATTGTAGTGCTACTAGCTTCCACAAAATCTTGGTGTGTTTTATTGTGCAGGCCTGAGGCACAGCTGGTCGATCTCTCCATACCTATCCCATCCATGCACCTGTCCAAATGTTTCTCAAATGATAAAATTGTACTCACCTCCATCACTACTTCTGGCAGCCCATTCCAGACACTCACCAACCTCTGTGTGAAAAAAATTGCCCCTTTATTCCCTTCTGTATTTCTCCTCTCTCACCTTATACCTATGCTGTCTAGTTTTAGAATCCTCTACCGTGGGAAAAAGCTTTTGGGTATCTACTTTATCTATGCCTCTCATGATTTTATAGATGTCTATAATGTCACCTCTTAGACTCCTACGTTCCAGGGAAAAAAGTCCCAGCCTATCCAGCCTCTCCTAATAATGCAAACCTTCCTGTCCAGGTAGCATCCTAGTAAACCTTTTCTGCACTCTTTTTAGTTTAATTTTATCCTTTCTATAGTAGGGTAACCAGAACTGCACACTATACTCCAAATGTGGCCTTACCAACGTCTTGTATAGCTGTAATAAGACGTCCCAACTCCTATAATCAATGGTCTGACCGATGAAAACAAGCATGCTGAAAGTCTTCTTCACCACCCTGTCTACCTGTGACTCCACTTTCATGAGCTATGAACCTGTACCCCTAGATCTCTTTGTTCTATAACACTCTGCAGGGCACCAACATTGACTGTTTTGCTGGTATATTGATGCACTTGCATATTCTATCTGAATTTTGGCATCTGTAGAGCACTTGGCAATAGTTTTCTTTTTGTTTCTACACTGCGTAAATCTCTGCAAATAGTTAATTGAGTAGATCTGCTATATCCTGGTTCTGCACAGATAACAGCACCAAGAAAATTAAAGAAGTAAAATGATTCAACAAAGAAAAAAACAAAAACCTTCATTTACAATGGCGCATAAAACTAATGGTCTGGGTTCTGCCAAGGTTAACTAAGAGACGCCATTGCAAAACTTCAAGATAAGATGAAATGCTTCCAATTTAAATGAATCTTTTCATGTTCCTTTAATAAATGATGATTGTCTATGAAAATGATGAGCCTCAATTATGCTTATTTCAGCAATCCTTACCAGTGACAATGGATCCATTCCTAAAATACCTGATAAGCGATGACTTCAAATGGAAATTTGTCTTCAAAGGTCATGTTGAAACCTGGTTGATTTATAATTTAAGATCCTAGTATCAGCTGAGAGCGTGCTTAATTTATAAATTTGAATTAAAAGAAGTGATTTAGAAAACCTGCTTGCATGAAGAAACCTTTATTTCTGCAGCAAAATGCCAGCTAGAAATTGTCCTGTGACAGAATCCTTTCGGAAACATAGCAGGCTCAGCAGCATCAGTGAAGACAAAAGGTAGGTAACATATCATGTGTTAAACTCACACCATTCCTTGCTCTTGTTTTACTCTTTTCTCTCTCCTTTCTTCTCCCTTAGTTCCTTTCTTTGTTGCATTCCCACTTTCCCTTTGTCCTTTCTCCTTATTCATCCACTATTCCTCTTTCACTGTGGTTTCCCTCCAAATGCTTCTGTTCAATTTTCCCCTGCTTATCTTGCTAGCCTCATTCTCTTCCTTCTTCAATCTTTTTCTGTATCTTTCTTTCTCCTCTTTCGTCCTCAGCTTTTCTAGTTTTATCTTGATTGATGGATTGATTTATTGCTGTCACATGTACCAAGACACAGTGAAAAGTTTTGTTTTGCTTGCTATGCAGGCAAATCATACCATACAAAGTGCACGAAGATAAAAGAACAGAGTGAAGAATTCAGCTGCAGAGAAGGTGCACACAGAATGAGATCAACATTAAATTTAAAATTTCAGAGGTCCATCCCAAAGTCTACTAACAGCAGAGAAGAAGCTGTTCTTGACTCTATTCGTGCATGTCACAATCTTTTATATCTCCTGCCTGAAGGAAGGAAGTATAACTGGGGTGGGTGGGGTCTTTGATTATGTTGGTTACTACCCTGAGGCAGTGGGAAGTATAGATGGAATCAATGGATGGAAGGCTGGTTTGTGTGATGGATTGGACTGTGTTCACAATTCTCTGTAGTTTCTTGCAGCTTTGGCAACAGCAGTTGCCAAACCATGCAGCAATGCATCCAGATGAAATATTTTCTATGTTGCATCTGTAAAAATTGGTAAGCGTCCTTGTGGACATGCCGAATTACCTTAGCCTCCTGAGGAAGTAGAGACGTTGTTATGCTTTCTTGACCGTTGCGTTGCCACATTCCTCATTCTTTCTCTCCCGTGTTTTGTTTCTATTGCTAACTGTTTAGGTCCTAAGCTTGGGAACTCCTTCCCTTAGGCTGCCCACCTTCACATCCCCATTTAAAATGCTCCTTATTCCTTCCACACTGACTGAACTTTTCATCACTTATCATTCTTTTCATCGTCTTTATGTAGCTTTTTGTTTGCCAATTTTCATGAAGCACAATGCTCCATTAAAGGCATGATATAAATACAAGTTTGTTTCATTGCTTGCTCCATGTCAGCTATTTGCTGGTGTATTTGGCTACATTCAACTGTAACTAAATAAATGCTTGGTAGCACAGAAGTTAAACACTGGTAAAAGGAGTCTAGAAGTTGGAGCTTTTTGTTTTGCATATATCAGAATTAGGATGCAAGAAACAGACGAAAAAGAAACCTCACCATTTTATACACCATGAGAAGAGGGTGCTGATAGGTAAGATTAGTTAAAATGGACAGTTAACTGTTCTTGCTGTATCTCCATGTGATGGTAGCCTAACCAATCAGCACCTTCTTCTCCAAGGTTATTCCTATGATCTGAGGTGCTCTACAATGTTCTTGCAAAGTCTTGGATGCTCCAGACATGCAACATTTGTTTTTGCAATCTTCTTTTTTCTTCATCACTTGTTTATTTTTCTTCAGCTTGGTGGCTCTGTGGTTTTTGCCTCATCTTGCATGATCAGATGAGACAAGGACATCTGAATTCTATGGCCATTACTCCAAGGATTTCAGATAAATTACCAGTCAATCACAAACCAAAACATAACGTGATGCAAAGTCACAAGTTTGAAGGTGAAACTTGATGACCTCACTGTGACCAACTTTCATCTCAGCTTTCACTTTGAAAGTTGGCAATAAGTAAAAAACTCAGTGATTATTCAAGAGTGTTGAAATCACTACCTTTGTGACACTCAAAGCACCAGGGCAGTGAGTTTTGATATTGTGACTCATCTGGTCTTGAAAAATAGAGTGATTTTTCTGAAGAGTATTTAAAAGGGCACTCTCTTTGTTAGAAGCGGGATTTACCAAACATTATTCACTAACTTGAGGGAAGAACCATGTATTATTATTGCCAAAACACATCGCCTGAATGATTGGCTGAAACATTTTAATTTTTTTGTTGTATTAAACCAAAGTTTAGCAATCCAAAGTGTATCAAAGAATTAGTCTGAAAAAAAAACCCGTGCCAGCTATCTGATGAGTAACTTCACCAGGCATCCTTTAATAGACCCCTCTCAAAACTGGGACTTTCTGATGTCTTGTATAGCTACCATGGCTCTTGCCATACAATTGTAAACTTTCCAATGTAAACTCCAGAGAATTATGGTGTGAGCCTTTTGAGCAGAAGATTACAGGCAAAGGTCTCTTCAGTGTACTCACGGGTGTCTTCCTTCCCTCTCTAGAGGGTGGAGAGAATACCAGGGAGGGGCAGAGAATGGGCAGTGGTCTTTCAGCTGCCCCCTCACTGACTGTGAGTATGAAGAGGAAGGTGTATGGGAGATAAGCAAAGTATTGGTGTCTCTGGCTATCAGGGATGAAAATGGGGGGGTGGGTCTAGCAGACAACTCGTGACAGAACTAAATATTTCACAGCCACATAACACTTACAACACTTACTCTTGTTGATCTCATTATCAAATGATATGCATAGTGACCTTGACATCCTTACCTTGACAGTTCTCATTCACATCTTTAATCCACTTCAGGGCCATTGAGGCTCCCTCAGGAGATGGTGTTGGAGGGGAACGATCACTCCTTATTGGTGGTTATACACTCTGAGGGTACAGTATCATGTGACTCAGACAGACCAGATGCTAGTTCAGACACTCACACCTCCTGTGGGGGGACTGAAGATATTGGGATTCACCTGAAGTCTCACACAGCAAAACTGAGTAAGATCAGATGGCAGAATAAGAGACTGCAGGGAGAGTCCCTGGGAGCCTATAAGATCCTACAATTTCTGCTCAGTTGGATTCCAGCTGCTGAGGCTTGGGAGCTGTTGCAGAAGAGAATGTTTCTGGAGCAGCAGGAGAGATGTATTGATGGGTATTCCATCCTCACCGAGCACACTGCGGACCTGTGTAAGTGTAGCCACAACTTTAGTCATTACCAAACCTGACCTTTAAACATGTTCAGCATAACATTCCAGCGTTGTTAAGCAATGCATTTATTTATGAAGCCCTAGATGCTGCTAATTTTATTAACTGCTCTCTTAAACATCCTGCCACATTCAGAAATCTATGCAACTACCGGTCCCTCTGTCTCTGTGTGCACTCCTTAGAACTGTGCCTTTTGATCAATATTCCCTCTCCTTTTCTCTTCTGCCACAATGCATCACTACACATTCATCTGTAGTAAATTCCATTCTCTACTTGTTTGTCTATTGTGCTAGATTGTCAGTGTCTGTTGTCATTGATGGGCATTATCCCCACTGCACTGTGCGACCCAAGTTGGTAATATCAGCAAATTCTGAAATGTTACTCTTGATTCCATTTCACTGTTCATTGTTAGAAAGCTTCAGTTTCTAACTCCCCACTCAGCACCCACAGCTACAGCTCAAAATTGAGCCCTGTGTTTCTCTCCAATGGAGAACGCTTAATGTCAGTTTGGTTTGATTCATAGCCTCTGAGTAACAAATTTGTGGGTGTAAGGCTTGGAGTATGTAATCTGGGCTGTCATCTCAGTGCAACACCCTAAATTCTGTATTGCTGATAGAAACTGTCTTTCATCAGGCTTATTAAGCTGCTCAGTAAAGTGTCGAATGGCACAATTCAAAGACAATTATTCTGACATTCTAATTCGCCATTGTCCGAATAGGCATGACCAGATACAGCCATTTCATTGTCCATAATAACACAATGTGGAGCTGGAGGAACACAGCAGGCCAGGCTGCATCAGAGGAGCAGGAAAACTGATGTTTTGGCTCAGGACCCTTCAGAAAATCTGAAGAAGCGTCCCGACCCGAAGAGTCAGCTTTCCTGCTCCTCTGATGCTGCCTGGCCTGCTGTGTTCATCCAGCTTCACACTATATTATCTTTGACTCCGGCATCAGCAGTTCTTATTATCTCTGATTTCATTGTCCATATGACTTTTCTCTGCTACAGTTTCCTAAAGCATCCACCTCAAATATTAATTCTATTCTTTGACTCCATGTGCCTAGATGGAAATGGAAATGCAAGACTGTGCAGATGTTGGAAATCTGAAATGAAATAGAAACTTCTCAAAACTCACAGTAAATCTGGCAGCAGTGAGAAACCCATTAATATTTAGGCTTTAATTAGAATGTAATGGGATTAGACAAGAACTGTTCTATCCATTTGGATAGTGGAGGAAAGATGTTGAAGGGCGATGGGTGCTCAACAGAATAGCAGTCTTCTGACAGGCTGAGGAAGATGAGGAAGGATAGTTTATTAGAGTCTCCATGCTGTGATGAATCCTTCTTTCTGTAAGCATTCTTTTTGCTGAAGGTCAGCATTATGTGAAAATGGTGTCATTGTGACATTCAGGGGCACAGAGAGCAACAGAAATCCTCTTTGGCCACAGGTGAGGTCCCAGAGGACGGGAGAATAGCCAATAGTGTCCCATTGTTTAAGAAGGGTAACAGGGATAATCCTGGAAGTTACAGGCCTGATAGCCTCACTTCAGTAGTAGATAAATTATTGGAAAAGATTTTCAGGGACAAGGTCTATATGAATTTGGAAGCAAATGGACTTCTTAGTGATTGACAGCATGGTATTGCGCGAGGGAGTTCGTGCCTCACTAACTTGATCGAGTTTTTTGAAGAGGTGATGAAGATGATTGATGAGGGACAGATGGTTGATGTTGTCTACATGGGCTTTAGTAAAGCCTTCGACAAGGTCCCTCATGGCAGACGGGTACGAAAAGGTGAAAGGTCACCAGACCTGAAGCATTAACTCTGATTGTTTATTCACGGATGTTGCCAGGCCTATTGAGCTTTTCCAGCAACTTCTGTTTTTGTTCGTGAAATCACATGGTATCAGGGATGAGCTGGCAAGATGGATACAGAACTGGCTTAGTTAAAGGAGACAGAGGGTAGCAGTGGAAGGATGCTTTTTGGAATGGAGGGCTGTGATTAGTGGTGTTCCTTAGGGAGCAATGCTCGGACATTTGCTGTTCATGATCTACGTAAATGATTTGGAGGAAATTAATAAGTTCGCGGATGATACAAAGATTGTGGATAGTGAGGGGGATTGTCAGAGGATACAGCAGGATATAGATCAGTTGTAGGCCTGGGCAGAAAAATGGCAAATGGAGTTTAATCCGGACAAATGTGAGGTGATGCATTTTGGAAGGTCAAGTACAGGTGGAAATTATACGGTGAATGGCTGAACACTTAGGTGTATTGATATGCAGAGGCACCTGGGTGTACGGGTGCACAGATCACTGAAGGAAGCAGTGCAGGTAGATAAAGTAGTAAAAAAGGCCTATGGTATGCTTGCCTTCATTGGAAAGGGGCTTGAGTACAAGGATAGACATATTATGCTGCAGCTTTATAGAACTTTAGTTAGGCCACACTTGGAACATTGCACACAGTTCTGGTCACCACACTATCAGAAGCAAATGGATGCTTTAGAGAGGGTACAGGAAAGGTTTACCAGGAGGATGCCTGGTATGGGGGTGGAGTTTAGCTATGAAGAAAGGTTGGACAGATTGGATTTGTTTTCACTGGAATGCAGGAGGTTGAGGGGCACCTGATTGAAATTTATAAGATTGTGAATGGCATGGATAGAGTGGAAAGTATGAGGTATTTTTTCCAGGTGGAGGGATCAATTACTAAGGGAAACAGGTTCAAAGCATGAGGGGTGATGTTTAAAAGAGATGTACAAGGCAAGTTTTCACACAAAGGGTGGTGAGTGCCTTGAGGAGGTGTTGGAAGCAGACAAAATGGTAGCATTCAAGAAGGACTTGGGCAAATACATGAAAAGGAAAGGAATAGAGGGATACAGATCCAATGAGTGAAGACAGTTTTAGTACAGAAGGGCAAAATGTGTCAGTGCAGGCTTGAAGGGATGAAAGGCCTGTTCCTGTGCTGTATTGTTCTTTGTCCTTTGCGGCAGCATTATCCTGAAAAAAGGAATGAGGCTTATTACAAGGTTTTCAACAGATCACTCAGAATAGTTCAGGGGTGATTAAATAGCAATTCTGGGATCAGAGGAGGAGAAGGAGATAGAGACAGGAGCAGACTCCATATTAGGAGTATAGATTTTTAACAGAGATGGAGTCAAGAGCATTTGGAAGGCTCTGTGATTTTAGAATATACGAAGGAAAAAGTTCTAGGAATTGGAGCCAGGACACAGAATAAGTTCTGGGGAGCTGAGTAAGAGGGACAGTCACTGGTTTTGTTTTGATGAAAGTTGCAGGGAACTTGGAAGAAGCCTGCAAGCATGAATGTCTCAGTACAACTGTGACAGTGTGCATTAGAAAGGCACAAGCAATATTTACTTGATGCAACAGAGCAAGATTAGAGCTCAGGGAAACAGAGCAGCTGATGTTGGCTTGGTGAAATTATCTGTCACAAATTATCATAGTGAATAAATACAGGAATGTAATATTCAGAATGCAAGTGGAGTGGGACACTGCAGGAGCAGGCATTGAGGCAGTCCATAACAGAATAACTCTTCAGTGACAGTTTCCAAGGCCCGATTGGCAAAAGTGGAAGATTGTAATCCCTGGGAAAATTTAACTGAGATTTGATGAGCCACAATGTCCTTAATGTCTGGGAGTATCTGAGCAATCTATGGGCTCAGTCTTGATTCCATTTGATGTATACTATTGGATGCCCAATCACAGTACATTAATGTTAATTCTGGGTATTAGAAACAAGTTGTTTGCGTATTGTAGATCATTTTAATGCTCTAAAATGTATAGTAAAGTATTGAGTTGGGTCAAAACCATAGAATCTTGTGGCTTTATTTTCTTATGCAGTCCCCTGGAATTCACCTTCGATCTGCTTTGAAAATAAAGGTCATTAGTTGGATTTGAACATAATTTGGTGATCTCGCCTGTGTTGTAAGATAAAGTTAGTGGTCTGGTCTGAGCTCACAGCACTGCTAACCCGATTAAAAATGGTCAACATGGAATTGGGTGACATGGCCAGGATTTGTGAGGAAAAAAGATGTTCGAGGACTTTAGGGAGGAGAATAGGACAGTCGTTTCCTCGGACAGAAGGGTCAAGAGTTGGGTTTAGAGGACAGGGACAATATTGACAAATTTGAAGTGGAATGGAAGAGAACTGGAGGGGAGCCGATGTTTAATGATATGAACCAACATGGAGATTCAGAAGATAATTGTGTGGTGACCAATTTTAGTAGAGATAGGGACAGGGGAGAACAGGAGCTGGAGTCATGGCTATAATCTAGAGAAAGTAGGAAAGGACATAGGATAAAAAGATCTGAGTTAAAGGACAAAGCAAGGAGAGAGTTTGGACAGGTGGGCTAGTGGAAAAGGAGAGAGAGATAGGCAGTTGATTAGCTTGTCTCAAGCTTAATGGCAAGGGATACTTATACTTATTTTTGATAATGAGGGAGACGAGGCAGGGGAGACAAGCTTAATAAAACTGAATAACAGAGGCCAGAGATTATCTTTGTATTCCAGGATGGCAGACAAGACCAGAGACAGAACCCGATACTGCCATTCTTGTTCCATTCAGATTTGGTAATGGATGGCTAAATCGGGTTAAGTCTATTACAAAAGTTCAACTCTGCGTTCCTTACAGGAGCAAATGTGAGACCTGTAGCAGGAGAATGACCAGGGCAAGGGAGGGACGAATAATTTTAATGGGGAGAAGAACATCAAAAGAAGAGGGGAAGTTGTAATTTAGTGGATTGGGAGTTGCAGAGATGGTGTGATGAATGGGAAGCTGTGGGCTAGATTGTTGGAAATTCAAAAGGGCCTTTAATGTGCCTTTGAAGAGAGTTCTTTTTCAGGGCAAACACAAAATGACATGGATATAGAAGTTTGTGAAGTTAGTGAGAATGTGTCAGAAGGCCTGGGATTTAGGACTTGATCAGATGATGGTGATTAGCGAGATTTGATTGGAATTTGGGCTGGGTGACCCAGGATTGGTGGAGAGGACTATCAGGTTCCAATTTGGAAAATCTGTTTCAGAGTTCTCGCGGTGTCCAATTAAAAAAATGAAATATGACAGATTTCTGCAGCCCACATAACCCCTCAACCCAAGCTCTTGACAAGTTTCACGCTTCTTCACAGTCCTAGATACATTTGGTACTTGACAGCTTTGCAGTGCCAGGAGGTTTTGGTAAGTTTCAGTGACCAATCTTCTCTACCATTAAAACTCCCAAATCCTGCAAGAGTACGTGACCTGACCCCAGCTGCCCATCACCAAAGATAACCCAGGATCATATTCATAGTGGTATTTACTAGGCTGTCCAAACTAGTCCTCAAAGTCTAGACTTGTTCTTACCAAGTTTAATTTGCACGCATTGGGTTCTATGTTCCAGGGATGCCAAATCCGCTCCCCTCCCACACTTTTACTGGAGGCAGCTGCCTCTGTAAAATATGTCTGTGCAAAGCCCAGTCTGAGCCCACTCCCATCTCATGGTGGGGACAGAAATTGTGATTTCAAGTCGCTTATTTTTTGCCACAGAAGAGACTGTCCCTGTCAAGCTGAAAATGTGGGCCCCCTTGTGAGTGAATTTTTAAAAAAATTCATCCATGGATATGGGCGTTGCTGGATAGGCCAGTATTTACTGCCCATCCTAATTGCCCAGAGGGTAGTGGGTCTGGAGTCACAATGTAGGCCAGACCAGGGAAGGATGACAGTTTCCTTCCATAAAAGGCATTAGAGAACCAGGTGGGTTTTCCCTTGCCAATAGACAATGGTTTCATGGTTATTATTAGAGTCTTATTTTCAGATTTTTTTATTGAATTCAAATTCCACCATCTGCCATTCGAACCCAGGTTTCCAGGAAATTAACTGGGTCTCTAGATTACCAGTCCAGCAATAATACCACTAGATCATCACCACGCCAACTAACCTTTCTAATGCCAACCAGTCAGAGTTTCTGGTGATGTCCTATGCAGGCAAATGGTGTGTAAGCCTTTACTTTATGAACCATTGAAAATAATTACCTTGGAATCTAGGTTAGGGAAGGTATTGGTGGTAAAGGAGGGTCCTGGAGGCTTGTTAGCATCTGTACCCCAATTCAGGAAAGGAGGACAATAAAAGACAAAAATACGAAGAGGAAATACAAAATAAATGAAAAATAGAAGAGTTCCATCTAAACTTGTTTCATTATTTCCTACAGGTCTGACCCTTGCTGCTCGTTAGTTCCTTTGGATTCTAGCTACTTCAAAATAATTGATGTACAATTAGGATTGAAAGAATGGGTACAGCTTCCCCTTCCATCCTTTGGGTATTTTTGGGAGTTATCTTGGTTCTTGTGCCTTTTTCTCTTTACTCACCAAGTTCTGACCTTCAGTGAAACCCCAAGTGTAATTAATGCAAAGTGCAATACCTCTCAAGAGTGCGATACATTGCAAATATAACACTTCGGTTCATAACATGAATAAAATTCACTAATTATACTTCTGCCTGGAAATGGGTCTCCAGCCTTGTGCAAGTGAGATCATTAATTAACTGGCCACATTTGTCAAGCTTAGTGAAATTAACTCCTCGCTAACTCACTATTTCTGCAGCATAGATCTGATTTCCATGGGAACATATTTCAGAAGTTTATTTTTAATTATTACCACTGCTTCAGTGGGGAAAATGTAAAGGAGTGTCACTCATGTCCTATTTGATACAATTTCTGAAAGAAATGCTTGCTTTTGTATTGCACATTAACGTGCCCTCCTAGTGAAATGGAGAGCTTACTTTTTTGGCGGACAATGGTCATTTTTTTTCTGCTGGAAGCTACAAATTAGTCTGTGAATTTGGATTCGAGTCATTTCAGCAAAATAAAGATGCCTGGTATTGGGTGCAGGAACATTGTCCACTTGGGAGCCATAGCAGGTGAGGGAAGGTCACTGGGATAGGAATGATATGTTTTGTAAAAAAAAACTAAAGAACTGTGGATGCTGGAAATCATAAACAAAAGCAGAAGTTGCTGGAAAAGCTCAGGAGGTCTGGCAGCATCAGTAGAGAGAAATCAGAGTTAATGTTTCAGACCAAGTGACCCTTTCTCAGTTCTGCTTTTGTTTCTGATTTATAACATCCACAGTTCTTTCAGTTTTTATTCTGGGTATTGAAGAATCCAACAAATATTTTCTACAACTAACTCTCACGTAAAAGCTTCACATTCTTCAAACAAATAAGTGTCAAGGCAAATATTAGATGAACAGGAGTCTAATTACTTGTAATAAATAGTAATTCTTGTTACTGAAAAACATCTAAAACATCCTTTCTACCAACCTGTGTCTGACAAATTAGGGAAATACGTGTAATGTTTAAAATTTTAACTTTTGTGATGACTCCAGGAGTAGAGGGGCTTGATTTCCAATCAACCTAGTGAGTTGTACTAATTCCATTTCTCCACACACCAGTGTTCCCTACGGCATAAAAACTTGCAGATCCAAAACTGGAACTTTCTGTCAGCTGAGGACACATGCAACCTGATATATGCCATTTTTGGATTAACAGAGACATTATGTCTCATCATTAATGTTAGTATGCCTTTAAGGGAAATGTTCATTATATCATTACTGCATCACAGTGTGTGATGTGAAGGTTTAAAAATATCATGCTGCTTCTTATCTCAGATCACTTGAAACATTCTGCTCTGCTACAAACTAAAAGCTTAATGTAAGTCTAAATGTTTGTATACATGAGGAATATAATGTTTGCATCTAATAGTTGGAATAAATTTCTGTTGGATTCTTCAACATCATTACATCCACACCTAGTTTCTTATGTTATGGGGGATAGCATAAACATTGCTGCATCAAATTGATTAGAAAACCTGTTTGGAGGTACACATTTTAGTTGTATAGGAGGTCATTTTGATAGAGCCATTGGTAATGGGATGCTTGAAGCAAAATCCCAGTTTTCATTCATGTGTTGTACCTCTTTAAAGTGGTATTGCCCGCTCATATTGGGGTTGTTTTTGCCATCTTCTATCCCTTCTCCTCCACGCTAGTGCTCAGATGTCATCTCAGTCTTGGGGCCAGCAGCTGGAAAGATATGATCAGAAAGCAAGTGATCTCAAAGTAAGAGATGGTAAGAACAGCCGATGCTGGAGTCAGAGATAACACAATGTGGAGCTGGAGGAACACAGCAGACCAGGCAGCATCAGAGGAGCAGGAAAGTTGACGTTTTGGGTCGGAAC
>NC_063350.1:51287909-51301119 GCF_021869965.1 Rhincodon typus
CTTCTTCAGAAATTTTCTGAAGAAGGGTCTAGGCCTGAAACGTCAGCTTTCCTGCTCCTCTGATGCTGCTTGGCCTGCTGTGTTCATGCAGCTCTACACCTTGTTATCTCAGATTCTCCAGCATCTGCAGTTCCTATTATCCTTGTTTAACTAATTTGGTTGAGGTTTTGGATGAGGCTGAACAGAAGGTTGATGAGTGAAATGCAAATGTTGTGGTTTATATGGACTTCAAAAAGGAAACCTATAGTGGACAGCAACAGCAATGATGTCTGAAAATGGGGGTGGGGGAGGGAGGCGGGGGGTGGGGTGGAGTATTGGTGAACAATCCTTTGTCAGACTGGAGAAGATTTACAGTGCAATTCCCCAGGACCAACACTAAAACCACTGCTTTTCATATACATGGCAATAAGTAAGACAAAATTTCAAAACTTTCAGAGTGACCTAAAACTTTTAAACGTTGAAGCGAGTAATCACACAATCCCTACATTGTGGAAAGAGGCCATTCAGCCCATCGGACACACACCAACCCTTTGAAGAGCTCCCTCCCAGACCTAGCCCCTACCTTCTCGCTGTAGCCTTACATTTCCCATGACTGATCCACCTAGCTTGCATACCCCTGGACACTACAGATAATTTAGGTCAAAATCCTGGAGTTCTCTCCCTAAGGGCATTGTAAGTCAACCTACAATAAGTGGATTGCAACAGTATAAGAAAGCAGCTCACCACCACCTTCTCAAGGGCAACTTGGGACAGGCAATAAATGCTGACCCAGCCAGCGAGGCACATATCCCACATGTGAATTGAAAAAGTCAATGTGTAGGATTGTGGTGCAACTTCACATGATTCCATCTAAAATTTGTATTCGACTTAAAATTCATAAATTTACAATCTTAAAACTGCCTCTGTGCAACATAAATGCTAAATGTAAACCTTATTGTTTCTAATGGATTGTCTCCTGTGGCGCTGAAGTTTTTCCTTTCTCTGGCCTACCTGGGATTCTCCGTTACAAACACCCACTGTAGGTCATTGAGTTTGCTGCTGCCTAGCATAACAAGTTGTATCCGCATTATCCCACTATATTATTGGACTATATTATTTTATGTGCTCCTCAATCATTGATGCTGCTAGCTAACAGACTGTTCTGTTTGAGTAAACACTAATTGTTCGTCGCTTTCTAATTTGCTTTGATAATCTTCATGATTTTGGTGGGGTCAGGATAATTTCAAACAGTTCAAAATATCAGAGTGGAAATCCACAATAAGGAAATGGTTGTTTGTGATCAACCAAAATGATCTGTTGAGATCCTATGGATCCTTTCTCAAGGAATTATTGGAGTGGACTAGCATGTGTTGTTAGATTTTAGTCAATTGAGCAGAGTACAAGAATCCAATTACATGCTACACTACTTCCCTCTGCTCTGAGTTTAAATTATAAGATGGACATGCTTCCCAATACGAAAATTGCTGAAGGTTCTTCTTAAATCATGAGTGTTATCTATTCAAGAGCTGTAATATGTTAATCCATTTACCAATTCGCAGTTTTATTCAGTTTCAGTTCACTCGGTTCCAGTTTTATTGTTATAGAAACATGCTGATGCCAGTTTTAAGCAGTACTATGCTTAAAGTATGGGGATTAATTCGTTCAGCATTTGCAAAAGTCTAGCAGAGAGAAAGAGTATGAGAGGTGTGTGTTTATGTCTGCACGGCAACTGGTGGAATTTAGTTTCAATTAATAAATCTGGAATCAATGATCATTTAACCAACATTGATGGATGTAAAAACTCATCTGATTCACTGTTAAATCCTTTAGGGAGGGATGGAAATCTGCTGTGCTGACCTACATGTGACTCCAGACCTACAACAATGTTGTGCTGTTTAACTGCCCTCTGAAATGGCCCAACAAGCCACTTATTTCAAAAATAATTCCAGATGGACAGCAAATGTTCACTTTATCAGGGTTACCCTCATCCCACAAATGATTAAAATAAAATGACTTGTCTTCCTATAAATGCATCCAAAATATACTAAGCTTTTTCAAGTAGTTAACCAGAGAATTACAAGCTGCTCCTGAGCTGTGTAGAATGTCTAGCACATAAAACAGACTTAGCAAAATCCCAAAGTAATCAGAAACAAAAGAAGTTCGGCAGCATCAGTAGAGAGGAAGTAGAGTTAATGTTTCGCGTCCAGTGACCGTTCCTCAGAACAAAAACCAGACTGTTCGGCCCAACACTTTCCTGCCTCCTGCACTCCTCATCCTCTAATTCATTAACGCCTCCTTTTGTTCTTTCTCCCCTCCTCAGAAGTTTATTCAGCTTCTCCTGTGATGCTTTTGTCGCAATGACTCCTTCTAACTTCTTGGAAGTGCTTTCTAACTTTCCCAAACAGTTCATTCCTGACTCATTTCAAGACGTATCAATTTACACTTGCCCACCTCTCTTCTTTCCCGCACCCTGTGTATTGTCCCGTGGATAACGTGTACTATGACATAAAGGATTGACTCCAAGATAAACCCTGGTATCCAGCACAACCATGTTCCAACTATCCTTCAGTAATATCATGGGAAGCCAGCTAAAGCACATGGCCTGGGGTTTAACACAAGAATGGAGTTTCATAATTGGTAATGCAGTGTAATGTGGCCAATAATCTAGTTCCCAATTATTCATTCTGGGGACTATCATTGATTTTTGGATGATTCACAGGTAAGATTCACAGTCACATTCACAAAACTCTATGGGATTGTTTCATAAACAAAACTTAGAAAAACAAAGAACTGCGGATGCTGGAAATCAGAAACCAAAAAAAATGAAATTGCTGGAAAAGCTCAGCAGGTCTGGCAGGATGTGTGGAGAGAATTCAAAGTTAATGTTTCAGGTCCAGTGATTCTTCTTCAGAACATCTCCAAAACATTAACTCTGTTCTCTCTCCACAGATGCTGTCATACCTGCTGAGTCTTTCCATGAATTTCTGATTTTGTCACCCAAAGCTTAGTTTCACCCATTATAAACAACTATAACCAAAAATAGTTACTTTATGTCACTGTTCAGAATGTTTATCCAGACCTTTCACACCACGAAGATACCCCTGAAGGTGGCAATTCTTGATGGGTTGTGGGTCCACAAGAGAAATCTACCTTCCAGCACCTCACACAAGGTGGGCTTTGTTGTTGAACATTGGAGGAAATTTGACTACTGGAAGCATCGCACACATACTCCAACGTCCATAGCAGGGGGAGGAGGAGGGGAATGCTAATTGAACAGGGAAGATCACCTCAAGTGTTCAACCTTGCCACTACCAACGCCTCCTAATTTAGTAAAAAGCAAGGATCAAGTTCTCTTCTCATTCATAAAGATTTGTGTTTATAGGGCCTGAGCCTGGAGATTGTGCTGTGAGGCGTGACCCTGAACTCCCATTCCCAAAATAAAGAGGGCTCCAGCAGACAGCAGCAAGTTTGTCAATATATTTACTCACTGAACCATTGCCTGTAGGGTTCTGGGACTGTGATTGCATTTAGACTCCCACATGTAAGTTTCTGAGATGCAGTGTCATATCCAGATTCAAAATAAATAAAAGATTACAGTAATTATTATGATCTGCCACTTACATTCCTCTAGTTTCCTCTCTGTAAATATAATAACATTTATTTATACATCCACAGTATTTAGAGGTAAAATGTGAAGACTGCAACATCTTCCCTGTTACAGAGATGGTATTCTTTCTATCACACTTAATTCAAACATCAGCTATCAAACAAAATGCAACCCATGCACCTTGACTTATAATTAGAGCTAATTGATCTAGATTTCACTCATTGAATCTCCACAGGCCATTCAGGCCACCATTCAAGCCCACACTGACCCTCCAAAGAGCATCCCAACCAGACCCACCCCTCAATCCATCCGTGTAACCCTGCATTTCCCATGGCTAACCCAGCCAGCCTGCACATCTCTGAACACTACAGACAATTTAGCATGGCCAAACCACCTAACCTGCACATCTTCGGACTGTGGGAAGAAAACTGGAGCAAACTTACGCGGATACGGGGAGAATGTGCAAACCTCACACAGATAATCACCTAAGGGTGAGAATCAAACCCAGGTCCCTGATGCTGTGAGGCAGCAGTGCTAACCACTGTGCCACCCCACTCACTGAAGAAAATCAGTCTTCAGTAATTGGCAAGTTCCTAAAGTGATTTACCCGAAAATAAGCAGAAACTATCTAAATCCAACCTAGAGCTCAGCATCCTTGCACTGCCTGTTTCAAATCCCTCTCCCTATTCCATTAATATGGAAGCAGTTTCCAGGTGATGCTTCATGTCAAGGACATTGTGTGGATAAAACTGCCCATTAGGATGGCCTACAGCCTGCTACTTCACCGGCTCGAGTTAATATGCACACATTTCTCACAGAAGGTCAGACATTAGGAGGTAATTGTGTTTCGTGCAGCTGACATGATGTCAGCTGCATTGTCTGAGTAATATAACAGTCACATCTGTTGAGTCCTTGAAGTGAAGCTTGAAGTGTGAATCATCATAGTCAAGAAATTAGCTTGTTTCTATTAGCTTTTAATTTCTACAGCAGTAAAATCTGCTTCCTGTTGTAGACTTTAGACAACTGATAAAATAATGAAGGCAGAGCTGAAGAGATATTTTAATGCAGCAAGTGATCAGCTCTGGAAGACGATTCCTTCGAAACTCTGAAAAGGGAACTGAGCTAACATTGTGCAGGGCTATGGAGAAAAGAGTAGAGACGTGGGTCTAATTGGCTGTCAGGCAGTCAGCACAGGCTGAAGATGGACTGAAGATGTCACTTGGCTCGTGGTGAGAAGGGCAGTACCTGTGAGATCCTTTGTGTCTGCACCAACGCAAGCTACCCTCAAAGTGACTGCGAGAACGCTGAGACTGTCACACACCTCCTGCTGGAATGTGCCTTAGCAAGGGAGATGCAGTGGCTTTTGTCACAGTTCGTCCCGAGCAGCTCCATAACACGGGACTCTGTGCTGTATGGTCTGTTCCCTGGTACGCACACCCAGACAAACATTGACTGCGCATGAAGGACTATCAACTCTTTGGACTGCTCGAAATTTGTTCATCTTCCAGAGCAAGGAGTTGACCTCGACCGAGTGTTGCAGACTGGCACATTCCAAGGTCCAGGACTAGATGGAGGAACGCAATAAAGCTTGGGGCAACTGCTGCCAAAGTGCATTGGGGGAAAGACCACTGTCTGAGGTCTTCCTGCTAAAAAGTTACTCGGGGGTTCTGTTCAGTGATCGGACCTATCTGATGCCTCAGTGCATTTAAATATAGTCTTTTCAAGAAAGAGATGCCTTTGGTTTGTTGGGATAGAGTCAAACTCCAATGTTTGTTGCCTTGATAGTCTACTGTACAGAACCGAATAGCATTTGTGATAATGGACATGCACAATGAGATTTTTTTAGGAATAAAGTATATTTTTGAAATTTAAAAAATGGGCTGAATGGTCCTTTCTTGTGATACAATCCTGGCATCGACCTTCAATGAGTAACATCAGTGAACCTGAGAACAAGTCCCATTACTTCAGGGATCGCCTTCTGGGATCACAATCAGTGAATCTGTTTTGCTTTTGTTAACTGCAAACCCAAGTGCAATGGAATAAATTTATACTCTGGCCATGGTTGGCTTATTTACAGTAGCAAATCACACCATACACTTAAAGGCCCACATGAGAATTCAGTTAGGGATGGAAGAATCACTTCCTTACCTGCATCTCCCTAAGTTAGGCTGTGGCATCACTAAGAGCTCTGCTAAGGTCTTTCACAGAGATGGTGACTACTAATAAAGCCATTAATCCATGTCTAATCATTTCAGTCCAAGTTCAGAAATAAATAGACCTTATTCAGCTCCTCAAGACCACTAAATATTAATCAGTAGACAGTGTCTGAAATGGTAATATTCTGCTGCTCACAGCTGGAACAGAAAGTTGCATTGCTATTCGCCAATAACAAGGCACAGTAAATTTTTAATACGAATCAAGTCTTTTCAACCAAGCTAGGTTCTTGTCCACCGAGTGCAGTCACTAGTTGTGCATTATCTGAGGCTCCACCTGTGCCACTGTTTATTCAAGAGACAAGTTTTATGTTATGTGAATCAGTTTGCCTGTCTACACTTTTACATCGTTCAACTTTTATGAAGTAGTATTGTAGAATTAAGGCCTGGTTTAGATGGTTTTGTCAAATCATAGAATCATCGAATCCTTACCCTGTGGAAGCAGGCCATTGAGTCCACACCAACCCTCCAAAGAGCATCCCACCCAGACCCACCCCACTACCCTGTATCCCTTCATTTCACATGGCTGATGCACCTAGCCTGGCACATCGCTGGAAACGTTGGGACAATTTAGCACGGCCAATCCACCTAACCTGCACATCTTTCAGACTGTGGGAGGAAACCGGAGCACCCAGAGGAAACCAACGCAGACACGGGGAGAATGTGCAAACTCCGCACAGACAGTCACCCAAGGGTGGAATCAAACCCGCGTCCCTGGCACTGTGAGGCAGCAGTGCTAACCACTGAGCCACCAAGCTGCCCAAATCTGATTTATTAATTCCTCAGCACACATCACTCTACATACTTTGTCATTGTCACATATACTATAAACTCACATACATTCACACTGGGCTGAATCTTACCAGAGATGGGCTGACTGTTTTCTCCATTGGGTTTCATGGAGGGTTTTGATCTGTGAGCATGGCATATCTTCTTGCACTATCACCCTTAGACCCACCTCATAAATGGGTACCACCCTGCTATCATGACTTTCCTGTTTGCTGCTAGCCTGAACCTTGCACTCACTGTAGGCGTATTGCCACATTTCCTACCAGGATCCCTGGCAGTAGTGCCATCTTTAAAAAGCCTTCGTGTACCCAGTCCAGAGCTTCCTTCTATGGCTCATTTGCCCGAGAATGGTCAAAAAGGGGAAATTGGCGCATTGCTTTGAAGACAGGATTCCAGACTTCCTGGTGCATGGATTGGTGCAGACAGGAATATCCTCTTCCCTCTGGACTGGTGAAAGAGGTCATGACACCTGACCTTGTCAAGGCTGCCATTTGGGTCAGTGCAGTCTCAAATGATGGAGGTGTGCAAGACAATGACACAAGAAGGTCAATGATCAGCTCAGCACCATCAGGGTAAGTGGCATTATTTTCTCTCTGCCACCTCACACTCACTCTACCTTAGCTACTGGACACATCTCCTACCAAAGTTCAGCCACACTCACTATCAGATGCAACATCTTTCCCTCACTCGCTCTCACCCATCCAATTTCTACAAACTATTAAACCTGATTGGGCGATTGTATTGGAAATCAAGCCCCATTACCCCAAAGTTGTCACAAAAGTTAAAGATTTTATAATGTATGCAAAATTCCCCAATTTTCCTGTCTTTTAGTCCCAGATTGACAAAAAATATGGACCAAATTTCTGTCCTTAACTAGAATTGTTATTTTTCACAAGTAATTAGTTTCAAGATACAGCTAAACAATCTGAACTGTCAGCATGTAATTCTACCCCTTTATAAACTCTCCCTTACACACAGACAGGAAAAGAAAACATTGGTGGTATGGACAGGGGTAAAACTGGGAAAGCAGTTCTGCTCACAGGATCTGCTGAGAAGGTTTTGTGCTGATCAGAATCCTGCCTCTCAGTCTTCCTTCTCTGGATGCTTTCACTGGTTTGCAAGGGGCACAGGGTGGCTGGTTCATACTTATAAAAGTCTCTGACTTGTTCATTAAAAGTTACAGAAACTTCTGAAGGGAGAGGAAACTGCCGTCTGTCAAATTTAGATACAGCTGGTTCAACTCTTAGGATGACCTCCTGTACTCTTCATCGAACCTGTTTCACTTACCTATCACCACAAATTTTCATAAATCTTGAACCCGTACCCAAGTACCCATGGGACAGAATATTACAGTCCAGTCTGCAGTACTCAAATGGCTACTTTAGGATCATCTCTGATCATGTATTATATGAAAACCGAACGAACTGAGGATGCTGTAAATCGGGAACAAAAACAGAAGTTGTTGGAAAAGCTCAGCAGGTCTGGCAGCATCTGTGAAGAAAAGGTCAGAGTTAACGTTTCAGGTCCAGTGACCCTTCCTCAGAACATGTATTATATGTATTATAGTTGGTACAGTTTCCCTTTAAAAGGTGAGTCACACTGCTGAGTCATCAGCCAGATTGCGCATTTGTTCAGACTTGTTTTGATTTCTGAAACTGACAGCTTCAGATTAAAACCCTCCCTATCGGGTAACAGCAATGACAAGATTGTTTGTTCTTTAATTCTGACTGGAGCCTAGTAACTGCCCAGTACAGAATATCTCCCACCTTTGGAAAGCCATGTGTGAACCTGCTTGGGCCTTAGGAGGGAGAGGGCAGGGGTCAATGGTCTTGCCTCCTTCACAGGTGCTGACTATGGTTTTCATTCAAGATCAGATGGACTGTGCACCCAACCACCAACTGCCACACCTACACTAGCCTTCCTGTCATCCATTAATCAGATTCACCAATAGTTCTCAATGAGGGATATCCTTCCCAGCAGATGGCTGCGGGTGGAGTGTGTGGAGGCCCCGTCTGAAGCGAATTAACCCCCTTCAGAGTGTGGGATGAGGAGCAAATTGTATGACAGGAAACCTCTACCACACATGAGACTGACCTATGATTTCAGTCCCTCCTAACCACCAGTAATTTCTTCCGTTAACTGCTCATTGCTCTTCCCACATCTCCATTAGTACAATTGTACCCAGATAACCACAAATAAAATCCAAATGCTGTTTTCTCCCCCTAGCATTCATTGTCCATCCCAATATATTCTCTATTCCCCACACCTCTATTCTAACTTACTTTTCAAACCTTACAAATGATTGATCCCTTTCTACAAGCCAACAGAAACATATTGTTTTGCCAGGTATATGTGGGAATTTCTACAAAGAATATCCAATAATGTCGAGGGACCATTGTTGGTGGCTGATTGCTGCACTTGTACCATGAGCCACTAGAGAAGCTCAGCAGGTCTGGCTGCATCTGTGGAGAGAGAAACAGAGTTAGCATTTCGAGTCCAATATGACTTTTCAGAAGAACAGCCATATTGGATTTGAAACATTGGGCTGAATCTTTTTTCCGGCAAAATTTAAGTTGTGTTGAGTTTTTTTGGAGGGATTACCACCATGAGGCTTGGCGTGTTTTCCCACCATATCTTATCACGTAGGCCTCATTAACAACATACCACAACGCTGTATGTTCCTCATGTCCAATTCCAGTCTCATGCACCATTCCTGGAAGAACTTACCACTCACCAGATATCCATTGAAGGAATGACTCCCTCGTGCCACACCCTACTTAAAAGGCCTCTGTGCACACAGATGAGCACTGGCAATCTGAAACTGAGCTACTTGGTCAAAGACAGAATTTGATAATGTCAGAAAAGGAGATGTTAATGCCAACAGGGACCTGGAGCTCCTCATCAAGGAAGTGATGCAGACAAGGGGAGCCTCTTCCTGGAGGACAAGCAGAGGAGACCATGCTACCAGATTCTTACTGTCTGCTCTGAAGCCTCCACCCGGGTCAGTATCATCTCAATGGTGCAGAGGCACAGTGCCATACGACGGTCAGTAACTTCTCCGTTCAGCCAGCTGAAGTGCCACATTCCTCTCTCCAACACCTCACACTCTCTCCATCTCTGTGACTGCACCCTTCTTCCACCAAGGCTCATGCTCTGTCTCTCCCACTATTGCCTGTAACATCTTCCCTCACTCGCTGTCATGCTGCCCCTGAAACCTCACATGCCACTATCCCTGCATGCCCTCTGCACTGCCCCCTCACTCCATCGGAATGCCTTACCATCTTTACACCGCCTGCACCAGCAACGTGCCATCTACTTTCACTGCACTCAATTGCTCCCTTTGGGTCATTTCAAGTGAAGACAACCCACAATCAGGTAGAAAGAGCCCAGGCAGGTGGAGGGGAACCCAACATCATGCTCCTCAGTACCTTTCAAATGGAGAATCCTTGTCCTCTCAGGAGAAGACCCTGACAGATCCCACGGGAGTGCTGAACTATCCATGTTCCTTGTGACCGAGTAAACATCACTCTTCATCCCACTGCTACTCTCGGATTAACCCTGAAGTGAGTGTCATTCATTGCCACACCACATCTATACACTGGCTGAGACACCTTCTCTCTCGATTGTCTCGTAGAGTAACCCCAGCATCTCCACCACGGCCGTACTCCCGAAAAAGCCAGCTCCCCAAAAGGTCAGCCCCTCAGCCTCTGAGTATGAGAGTACTGAGGGCCCAGATGAAACATCAGCAAGGCTGCCTCCTGCCCCCCACCTGCGCCCCCACTAGCCCAATCCTGACACCTCATTGGGAACATTATTGTTAGAATATTCAGGAACCTCTCGCGGCAACAGCTCCACAATTGTCCAAGGTAGAAATTCCACAGGCCATTGGCCCCAGGCAGGAGGGGGGCCTATGGTGTCAGCAATTAGGGACTTCACCCGCGGGGAGCTACAGGAGCAGGATGTGGGAGCCGATGACCCTCATCGCCCAGAAGCTACAGCAAATCCTGCAAGTGCCTGGATGGTCCCATGGACAGGTTGGCAGCTACTAAGGAGAGCCAGGCCCAGGCCCCTCAGGGTCTGCTGGGAAGGCACCCACCTGTGCTCCATTCACCCAACCACAAGTCCTCTGCACCAAAGGCATGGAGATTCCGGGGGGAAGGGAGGAGGTGGGGAGGGGATCCAGGTGAGCACTTGAGGTGCCGCTCTCTCACATGGAGACCCCAGAGGGATTGTTGGGGGGTGACCTGGTGAGCACACCAGGAGCCCTTCCCTCACACAGAGACCGCAGGGTTTTGGCAAATGTCTGATGCCAGTGTCCATGGTTGGGGGGTGTGTGTGGCTAATGCCAATGGACTATGCCTGAGATACTGTTTGGTTTGAGGCTCCTTGCAGCTAGCAACAAGCTGACGTTGCTGGGTACCCATTCGGACTTCCATGTTGAGAATTCTCAGCGTCTTGCTTACTTGTTACTTTTGGGAAGATCAGATGTCGAATGTTAACAAGTCAAGTTGGCCCATTAAAAGGTGTTTAACAAGCTATAATCCCTCTTAATTGTCAACTCACTGTTGCCTGGCAAGAAACTTGCTACCACACCCAGCCAAAGATGGAGCGAGACTTTCCTAAAGTCGAGATGGGCCTTGTCAGAAATCTCATCTGATTCTGTCACATATTGCACTATGGCCCACATCACTCAGACCCCTATAAATTAACTCCATTTCCTTCTCTCTGCTGATGCTGCCAGACCTGTTGAGTTTCCCCAGCACTTTCTGTTGTTATTTCAAGTCTCCAGCATCCATAGTACTTTAATATGCATTGTAAGGTGGCTCTGAATCTGTGATATGGCTTCCTTTAAGGCAAAGAGCAAAACTCTCAGACACTGCACAGGTGAATTGTACAAAAATCACATGTATCTGTGCCTTGAGCAAAATTTCAAGTCCCTAGTTGTCTTCTTGCCTTGGCTTTCTTTCAAAGGTAACTTTCTTTCAAGGACATGATCCAGGCGCTATAAATACTGGCAGCATTTGTTCTACGGTTCAACTGCCTCATGCTATCACATTTCAAAACCTTCTCTGATTCAACTTCACAGAATGTGGTGAATTCTAACCAACCCTTTCTTCTTCGGACTCTGCAGTTGTGGTGGGAATGGAGAACTGCCACAAGTGACTGTTCCACACATACTCTTTTTATTTTATATTTTGCACAATCGATGTGAAAGGACATGGATAACGAGATGCATGTTCTGACTTCTCCTCTGTTTCACCTTTATGGGCCTTATTAAAGACTGGTTCAAATATGGAGTTTGCTGCCAAATGAAGTAGTTAAGGTGAATCACATGGAAACAATTAAGGACAAAACTAGGTGAGTAAATGCGAGAGAAAGATGTTTATGCTGATAGGATTGGATGAAGTTGCATGGGACTGAGGCTCACATAACGTTAAATTTAATTGGAACAGTGTCTCAAAGGAATGTATGCAACTCAGTTTTTCAGTGAAATGCTCTTATTAGTGGCATTCTTTACCAATTTCTTGAACATAGTTTTGTGTTTATGAGCCAGCACATATTTCGTTATTTCCATTTCATCATAGAACTGTCCAGACAGCAAGAAGTTGTTATTTCCCTCCAGTGCACGGCTAAAACAATGGGCTCTGTGTTACTTGGGGAACGTAATGGTGCAGCCTGTGCCCACACTCCAGTAACTTCTGCTTTCCTCTGAATCTGGATAAATACATGACCTCCTGAAAACAACGAGGCTCAGATTTTTTTACAGGGCTGGGAAACCATTTAAAATGGCAGGTGGAACCCAGATATGGAAGCACTGCACCCACTTCCAACAGATCCCGTTTTTGTCAGATGGGAAGAGGGGATACAGCATGATTCAGACAGGGATCAAGCTGAAACTCAACACGGTTACTTTAGTCCGATGGAGAATCAGTCTGAGCGTAGCTACAGTGCAACAAGCAATGAGAAAACATCAATGGGTGATGTCAATATGCCACCAAGTGATACTTGTAAAGTGGAGTACAACATTAAACAAGAAGTTAGAGATAATGTAACAAGGTGCTAGAGTAATCAAGGGTGACTTTAATTTACATATGTACAAAGGAATCCACATGTGCAGCCTTCCATCCATTGACTCCATTTACACTTCTCACTGCCTCAGAAAGGCAGTCAACATCATCAGAGACCCCTAGCACCACAGTTTTAATCTCTTCCATCAGGCTAAAGATACAAAAGCTTAAACACATGTACCAACAGATTCAAGAACAGCTTCTTCCCTGCTGTTATTAGACTTCTGAATGGACCTCCCAAATTTTAAATTTAAGTGTTGACCTCGCTCTTTGTGCACCTTCTCTGCAGCCATAACATTGTATTCCTCACTCTGTTCTATTACCCTAATGCTCTTTGTATGGTATGATCTGCCTGTACTGCATGCAAAACAAAACTTTTCACTGTATCCAGGTACATGTGACAATAATAAATCAAATCAAAATTAGTGACAGGTGAATTCTTGAAGTGTATATAAGAATTTTTTAGACCTTTACATTGAGAAACAAACTAGGTAAAAGGCTAGCCCTAAGATAACAAGGTGTAGAGCTGGATGAACACAGCAGGCCAAGCAGCA
>NC_063350.1:51301619-51301842 GCF_021869965.1 Rhincodon typus
ATTCTGTGATCACCTGATCCAGGCCACAGAACCAGACATTAGAGATAGTAGGAACTGCAGATGCTGGAGAATCCGAGACAACAAGGTGCAGGGCTGGATGAACACAGCAGGCCAAGCAGCATCATAGGAGCAGAGAGGCTGACGTTTCGGGCCTAGACCCTTCATCAGGGAAGGGGGTTTTGAAATAAATAGGGAGAGAGTGGGAGGCGGATAGAAGAGGGAT
>NC_063350.1:51301852-51313973 GCF_021869965.1 Rhincodon typus
CTTGGTTTCCCCGATGTAGAGGAAGCCACACCGGGTACAGCGGATGCAGTATACCACATTGGCAGATGTGCAGGTGAACATCTGCTTGATGTGGAAAGTCTTCTTGGGGCCTGGGATGGGGGTGAGGGAGGAGGTATGGGGGCAGGTGTAGCACTCCCTGCGGTTGCAGGGAAAAGTGCCGGGTGTGGTGGAGCTGGAGGGGAGTGTGGAGCGGACGAGGGAGTCACGGAGAGAGTTGTCCCTCCGGAAAGCAGATAAAGGTGGGGAGGGAAAGATGTCTTTGGTGGTGGGGTCGGATTGCAGATGGCGGAAGTGTCGGAGGATGATGCGTTGGATCCGGAGGTTGGTGGGGTGGTACGTGAGGACGAGGGGGATTCTTTTTTGGTTTTTATGCAGCATGTTCCCTTTAAAGTAACAGTTCTAGCAGTAATCTTAAATAGAGAAATCTAGCAAAAATTGGGCACATCTTTCACAAACCATTCCACATTTCCTTAACGTAATTGCTGTAAATAAGCAATATTTTCTAATAGCAAACTATCACAAGCAGCATTGTTTATAAGCAAAGAATGTTTGTAATTTCATGTTTGCAATTGCAGTTTTGATGTTAATGCAGGAACACTGCTGGTCTTCTGAGGAATGGTTAGGCTGCCTCATCCTGTCTTTTTGCACTTGTTTCCTGGGGATTGTGCAAATGGTTCTGCATTACTTGGTCAAGCTTTTATCTTTAAATACTCTTTTTTTAGTATGGTTACTGACAAGTAAGAAGAATGTGTGAAAGAATCACACCATACTGATTTACTTTCGCTAGGTCCATTTAAAACCATTTATATTTTGCCTGGGTTTCATTTGATAGAATTACATACAATTTATGGGAATAGGCCGTTTGGCTCAACTAATCTGTGCTGACGTGTTTGCTGCATATGAGCCTCTCCTAACTCTATAAGCAGATCCTTTGATCCTTTTATCCCTCATTTGCTGACCAAGCTTCCCCTTAAAGGCATCTAGGCTGCTTGCTTTAACCACTCCATGTGGGAGCATGTTCGACACTCTCACCACTTTCTGGGTGAAGACATTTCTCCTGTATTCCCTTTTGGATTCATAAGGGATTATCTTATATTTATGGCTCCTAGTTTTGCTTTCCCTTAAAAATGGAAGTATTTTCTGTCCATTCACCCCATCAAACTTTGTGCATAATTTAATAATTTTAAGGTTGTCCATTCGGTTACCTTTAGTCCACTGTTTCCTTTAAGGAATGAGAAAACATTTGTTCTGTATCCTGACAGAGTGCTGAAATGTCAATCCACAGATGGTGCATAAAATTTGTGACAAGAGGCTTCCTAAATGCATTGCCGCGCTTGATTGGCAATCAGCACACAGGGGGTGACTGATACTAGACTTCAGCTTCTTTAAATAGCTGCCTCATCACTCCAGGGACGATCCAGCATCATCAGTCTGTGCCTAATCAGATTTACCCTCATTCTGCAAGCCTTTGTTAGCCAAGGTAGGCAAGAAGATTTATAATATTGATTATCCCAAGCAGAGCAAGATCTGAATCTTCATCACTCTCACTCTGTTTGAGAACCGAAACAGAATTGCTAATATTAGACCAAGGAAAATAAACTCTCTGTTTCCAAGGCAAGAGTTATTTGAAAAACAGATTGGAAGGACAGTTTTACTTTGGTTCAAAAGAAGGCTTTTGCTAACTGCTGAATAGTGGTATTACAGTATAGACAGACAGCATCAATTACTATTTCAGATAATAAGATTACATAGATTTTCTATCCATTAAAAATGAACCGATTGTGACATTCCTTGATGAGCCACAGATGAAGATTGTAGAACTGAAGGTAACTGTCAGAGACTTGTTCGGATACTGTAAAAGTCTGTTATAGAGAAGATGACACAAAACTGCCTGCTTCATTGGCACCCTATCCACCAACTTAAACATGCACTCTCTCCACTATCAATGTGCAGTGGCAGCAGTGTGTACCATCTACAGGACACATTTTGCAGAAAACAGGAACGGGAGTAGGCCATTCAGCCCTTTGCGTCTGCTCTGCCATTCAATGTGATCATGACTGACAGTTTCACCAGCTATATTCTTTCTTTCATAGAATACCTGCCGTGTGGAAGTAGGCCATTCTGCCCATCAAGTCCACACCGACCCTCTGAAAAGCATCCCAGCCAGAGACCCCACCCTAACCTATCCCTGTAACCCAGCATTTACCATGGCTAAGCACGGCCAATCCAACTAACCTGCGCTTTGGACTGTGGGAGGAAACTGGAGCATCTGGATTAAAACCCACGCAGACACGGGGAGAACGTGCAAACTCCACGCACAGTCACACAAGGCTAGAATCGAACATGAGTCCCTGGCGCAGTGAGGTAACAATGCTAACCGCTGAGCTACCATACCGTCCCTTTCTTCTAATGAAGTCACAGACCAAATGATGTTCAGCACTTCGGATCTGCAGCTGTAATTCCAGAATTAGAATGAATTGCTGCCTTGCAGTTTAAGTTTTGTAGAGCAGGAAGTGAGGGCAGATATGAGTAGTACAAAAATTAAGGTCCAAAAGATATAGAAGAGGAGGAATGGATACATCACCAAAGCAAAGAGACCAACAGTGTTTTTGTTATTTATCCAAATAATGATCAGCCATTTACTATTATTTTTTAAAAGTTAGACACATGCAATATCTGGAAATAAAAAATAAATAGGCTTAACTATCAGCTTGGAGTGCATCCAATGAAGAGTTTTCACCTCATACATTAACCTATCTTTTCTCACACTGAGGTGGTACCCAAGATTGTGCTCTCGTTTCAGATTTTCTACATTAGCAGCTTTCTCTGATGATCTATTTTTTAAAAAAAATCAGTCAGTAACGGATTTTCATTCTAAGAAAACAAGGTGTCATGCTGAAAAAAAATGATATTAATGATCAAACTGGAACTTCATTGCAGAGTTGACAGATTATTCCATTTTACTAATTTGGGAATCAAAGTGTACTTTCTTACTCATGATGTATGCAACGTTAAAGGGTGTCCAGTAACAAAACAAAACTCATTTCACAGAAATGTGATTTTTAATGGACTAATGACAGCCAGTATTTCAAATATTGATGACATTTATTCGACCTGATTATTAAAGTTTGAAGAAAAAGCAAAATACTATGGATGCTGGAAATTTGTAATAATGAATATATCAGAAACACTGTGCAGGTCTAGCATCATTTGCAAAACGTGAAGAGTTAATATTTCAGACCTGTGACCCTCTATCAGAAATTCCCACTGAATATTTCCAGCATTTTCTATTTGTATTCTACATCAAAAGCGTGTCAGGCAACTACTGCAGGGAAAAAAATAAATGGATCACATTTTCATCCCAAGAGGTAGTATATTTGGAAATGGGCATATTAGAATTTCTTACCACCAGCCAATGTGTCTGTGTGCCAACACATTCCCACCTCTTGCCTGTTTCCAAGGAGGAAGTCTCTCGGATAGAGGTAGCTACTTGTTTGTCAGTGATAGGCAGTATGATGTAAAGTGTGTCATCTTCATTTTGATACCATTTATTTTAGGATTTGGATCTTGAAATATTGGCATATTGTGTCATATGACTTCTGACCTTGCATTGTGAGAGTTTTACAATCAAAGAGGGTGAGCATCAAAAAGAACTATCTTATTTTAGAATAATCCGAATTTTTTTTTCATTTGAGGAAAAGGTTTGGTTTTAGTTTGCAGCTGAACCTGACTGAGATTAGATTTAAGTACAATGTCTCTTGGAGAATGAAGTTCAGAACTTAGAAAATAGGTTACCTCAGTGAAGATGCTCAATTTGACAATTTCAGACCAGAATTATTTGGTTCGAACCCTAAAGGGACTATTTGAGGCTAAGAAAAATTAAGCCCACTTGTGTGAATAATCAGGAATGGGCTCTCAAATTCTCAAGACTGGGAATTGAAAGAAACTGTTAAGTCAAATTTATAGATTGATAGAGAAGGGAACTTTCACTGGTACTTGAGTGCAATAATATGGTGGTGTTGGGAATAGATAGGATTTTATTTTACCATATGTTTTGACGTCTTTCAATTTGTGTTATATGCAAATTGGTCAGTTTGTTCTGTTTTATCTTCATGTCTTTTGCATTATAAACTTCTGTTTTATTGTTAACACAAAATCTGCAGCATCACCTGTTTGTATTTCAATGAAAGACCATCTCATTGAATAAAGCAGAAAAAAAGATGATCTATCAAACCAGATTCTGCTCTGCGATCTGACTTGGCCATAAGTAAAATCAGCTGGGATCACATGCAGTGAATTAAGCTGAGCAAAATGCCAACTGAGAGCACTCCTCATATGTCATTTGGATTTTCTTCGCTGTGGCCTGAGTCCCCAGATGGGGACTGGAGCCTGAACATGATATGCTGGCAGGCTTTTGGTCTCAGGAGATGCACATCCTGCAGAGTAGCCTTGGATGGATATGCTGGGCTGTGAAGACAACTGCCCCATGCCGCCTTCTGCAGAGGGTCCATGTCTGCAATTACGACCTGACAGCTGTGCACCCTGTATATTTGGTATTGAATGTGAGTCTTCAGAGGGAGGTGGCAAACATGGAGACACCTTCATTTTGTCCCATCTACATTTGGAGCATCCACCTTTCCTGTTGGAGCTATTACTATTCAAATCCTCAGGTGCTCCAATAGACACTTCACACTGTCCCATCACCATCCTCAACAGGACTGGTCTTCCAATGATGATCTCTTAATTGGTTACTTCTTCAAAAGTCTCCAGGTCCCAACATTGCCACTTGTTAATTAAAAACCCAAAGAACTGCAGATGCTGTAAATCAGGAACAAAAACAGAAGTTGCTGGAAAAGCTCAGCAGATCTGGCAGAATCTGTGGAGGAAAAAATCAGAGTTAACGTTCCGGGTCCGGTAACCCTTCCTCAGAACAGCACTTCTAAATTAGCAGCTTTCTCTGGTGATCTATTTAAAAGATCAGTCAGTAATGGATTTTCATTCTAAGAAAGAAAGGCCTCATGCTGAAAAAGAAAAGATCTTAATGATCAAACTGGAACTTCATTGCACAGAGTTGACAGATTATTCCATTTCACATTTAAAGGTTTAAAAATTGGGGCTTCAGAAAAACAGATGTGTTAAATATCAAACACCCTAACACACACAAAGACCCACATGCTAACATTTCAAGATCCAGACTCTAAAATAAATGATATTAAAATATAGATCACATACCTTACATCATACTGCCTATCACTGACAAACAAGTCGCTACGCCCATCCCAGACATTTCCTCCTTGGAAACAGGCAAGAGTTGGGAATGTGTTGGCACACAGATACATTGGCTGGTGGTGAGAAATTCTAATATGCCCATTTACAAACATACTACCTCTTGGGATGAAAATTCAACTCATTTTTTTCTTTCCCTGCAGTAGTTGTCTGACATGCTTTTGATGTAGAATACAAACAGAATTAAGCTTGGCATTGGTAGGGAAACTCCAGAATTAAAATTCAGTTCAGCGTTTAATGGCCACCCCTCAGTAAAGTTAACAGTGTTGTTCTCTTGGCAAAGGCTACCTGGCCATATGAATTGTTTCCTGCTTTTTCTGTTGCATGCCAAGAGTCTAATCAAAGTAATAAGTAATCTAAAACTGTACAAACTAATTAAGGTAGGGAGATCATAATAATTTATCAAGGTGGTGGTGTCAAAACGGGAAGATTTCACAGATACAGAAGTGTTGTGGGGTCACATGTAGCGTAACATGAACCTAAGTTCACGGTTGAGGCCGTCGTCATGGGTATGGAACATCGTCAGACACTTTGATCACCTGCAGAGACTTATTATTCAACATTCCACTCACTCCATTTGTATGATCTTTTGATCTCTCTGCCTACAAATTCTGTGTCTGTGTGCTCTCTCACTTCACCTATGCTCCAAAAGCTTGTGATTTCAAATAAAACTGTTGGACTATAACCTGGTATCCTGTGACTTCTGATTCTGTACACCCGAGTCTAACACTGGCTCTTCCAACTCCAATCTCTCTCAACCTGCCTTGATCCCCTACAATTTGTCTAACGACATAACACATCCACAGACGATGCCATTTCCCTAGCCCTGCACTCATCCCTGGAACATCTGGACAACAAGGACACCCACATCAGACTCCTGCTCATTGACTACAGCTCTACCTTCAGCACTATTATCTCCTCCAGACTGATCTCAAAACTCAGTGACCTTTTTCTCAGTTCTGTCCTCTGCAATTGGATCCTCAGCTTTCTGACCAACAGACCACAATCAGTGAGGATAGGTAACTGCACCTCCTCCACAATAACACTCAACACTGCAGCTCCCCCAGCCCGCTACTGTACTCCCTTTACACCTATAATAGTGTTGCCAAATTCTGAATGAATGCCATCTAAAAGGTTGTTGACGACACCACCGTAGTGGGACGGATATCTAACAACGACGAATCAGAGTACAGAAGGGAGATAGAGGGCTTGGTGACATGGCGCAATCAAAACAATCTGTCTCTCAACGTCGACAAAACTAAAGAACTGATCATTGACTTCAGAAAGAAAGGCGGAGAACATGCCCTCATTTACATCAACGGAACTGAGACTGAGAAAGCGAAGAGCATCAAGTTCCTCGAAGTGACGATAACTGGCGATCTCTCCTAGACGTTCTACGTAGAAGCGACAGTTAAAAAGGCACAACAACACCTCTTCTTCCTCAGGTGGCTCAGGAAATTTGGTATGTCCATAAGGTCCCTCACCAAGTTCTACAGATGCACCATTGAAAGCATACTGTCTGGGGGCATAACAGCCTGGTATAGCAACTGATCTGCCCAGGACTGTAAGAAACTGCAGAAGGTGCTGTACATAGCCCAGACCATCTCAGAAGCCAACCTTCCATCCATGGGGTCCTAATTTACATGGCTCGCTGTGGAGGAAAGGCGGCCAACATCATCAAAGACCTATCGAACCCCGGTAATGATCTCCTACAACCTCTTCCATCAGGCAGAAGGTACAGAAGCCTGAACACATGCACAAGCAGGTTCAGGAACAGCTTCTTCCTGTCAGTTATCAGACTGTTGAATGGATTCTATCCTCAAATAATATAACCTATACGCGTCTAAGTATTTTGATCTGTACATCCTTTGCTTGCTGTGATCTGCCCGTACCACTCATAAACAAAGCTTTTCACTGTATTTTGGTACACATGACAATAAATCAATCATCAAATAAGATTCCCTGTCAGCAGTGTCAATACAAACAGTACATATGGAGGATGCAAAGGTATATATGTAGGAAGGTAATAAGGTTAAGTGAACGGGCAAAGATCTTGCAAATGGAATATAATGTGGGAAAATATGAAATAGCCCACAATGGCAGAAAGAATAAAAAAAAATTATCTACGAGATAAACAATATCACAGAGCTCTGAAATGCAAAAGGATCTGGATATCTCCATATATAAATCACAATAGGTTAGTATATAGAAACAATAATTAGGTAATTAAATTAATGTCATAATTTATTGTGAGGTTTATTGTTGTTGTAATCAGAATTACTGTTGTAATTCTGATTACAACAGTAGGGAGGCTATGCTTCAATTGTGTAGAGCACTGGTGAAATCACATCTGGAGTACTGTATCCAGTATTAGTCTCCATTTTCGAGGAAGGATATCAATATATTAGAGTTAGTTCATTGAAGGCTTACCAGATTATACTTAGGATGGGTGGGTTATCTTAAGGAGTGATTGGACAGTTAAGGATCACGTCCACTGAAGTTTAGAACAGCATGAAGTAGCTTGATTGAAACATATTAAATCTAGGTGGTGTTGAGAGGATAGCCATGGAGAGGTGGTTTCCAACTTATGGGAGAATGTAGAACTAATGATCTCTGTGCAAAGACAAGAGATCTTCCATTGAAAATAGAGATAATTTTTTTTTTAAACAGATCACAGAGGGTTGTGAATCTTTAGACTTCCCTTGATTAGATGGTGTCAGGAGTCTTTGAGGCAATGGTGGATAGATTCTTGATAAGCAAGAGAGTGAAAGGCTATCGGGGTAGGTGAGAAAACAAAAATGCTGGAGATCCCAGCGGGTCAGGCAGCATTTATGGAGAAAGAGCGAGCTAATGTTTTGAGTCTAGATGACCCTTCATCAGAGCTGAAGGTAGGTGAGGTAGGGGTAGGTGAGAATGCAGAAATGAGATTGCAATCAGATCAGCCATGGTCTTATTGAATAACAGAGCAGGCGCAAGGAGCTGACTGGTCTATTCCTGCCAAATCACTCCCATAATTCAAAAGCTTGTGCAGTAACGACACTAGAGAATGAGGGGAGAGATAAGGAGCATGTGATAAAGCAGATTCATTTGCAATGTTAGGCTGTTGTGCATTGGTTATTCAAGAATTCAGCAACGTGAATTTTAGATTCCATTCTTCACTTAATTTTTAAAACTCGGGCTACTTAGCGAAGGTGAGTTCATCCTGTGCTTTGGAGTTTAGTTTTGTTCAGGACTCAGAATGTGACTATGTATTTAGTGGCCAGCATCATTTTGGGGCGATAGTTGCTTTTTTTGTAGACTGTGAAGTGAGGCCATATTCCCTGTGCGAGAAGATGTAAAGGCGCTGAGTTGAGTGTGGGTCCTGCCTTTAGTTCTCAAGCCTGCAGATGGTGTGTCCATAGAAATAGTTTGCTTTTGCTTGACATTCAGACCGTTGCTGACACTGGTTGAAGAAGTGCACGTTAAAAGTAACGTCAAAGAGAAATCAAACATAAAATGATATAGTGGGCTGGAAGGTTTGAGTTAATTCTCAGCCTGAGCAATCTCAGAGTTCGTGCGTAAACTTATTAAACAGCCTTTATGGAATCTTCCATGTTATTTGATTTGATTTATTTATTGTCACGTTCATTTTGTTACAAAATACAGTGAAAAGTGTTGTATAGTGTTGCCACTCTCTAGCACCATCTTAAAACTCAAAAATAAACCAAAACATAGGATATAAAAGCTTAAAAATTAAGACAAAGTGTTCAACTTCACAGCCCTTCTTGATAAGTGCTCTGCACTTCTGCAATAATCTGAAAGATATGCTGATTTATTAGATTCTCTGTTTATTATTTTAATAGTACCTACGAAGAAGATAAATTGAAACACTGTCTCATCTTCAACTTAAAACATTTAAAAGCATCTAGAATGACCTTGCTGCCTGTAAGGTACAACAGACCTTTTACCATGTGCTATAGAAGTGCATTGCTTTTCTCTGGGAATTGCATGAATCTTGCATCCATAATCATTGCTTCTTTCCACACTTTGCGATTATGCGTTAATTTTAGAATGAAGAATGGTGTTTTAACCAGTACACTTCAGACTCCTGTTTAATAAATCTGCCTTTTTGCAGCCTGATGGATAAGTGTGAGAGAGTTAGTTTTCAAACATAATCTTGTTGGAAAGGGAAGCAGACCTCTTTAGAAGTGTACCCCTTTCTCATGGGGAACTCTGATGGGTTTATGTTTGAAACGAAAAAAATGGCACTTTGAAAGGTCACTGTATAATAAGGGGGTCTTAAAGAAAAAGAAGTCAGTGATGGCAGAACTAAGGTATTTGCTAATCCTGACGTTTCAGCTAGTCTATTTAATGTGATTTTGAGGTTGTCTGGCACTGTAGTACCTGATGGGAAAAAAAACTGAAACAAAGTAATTGGCTCAGAAAATATGGAGGTGCACGAAATTCAGACGTCTTTTTGAAGTGCTACATATGAGGTTATTTTGGAAAAAATGAAATTATTCAGGATTAGATGGATACAAATTTGAGTACCAAGTTAAAAATAAAATCCAATAGGTTGCTGGGTGTACAAACAGGAGGCTGGAAAAACACAGCAAGCCAGGCAGCATCTGGAGAAGGAGAAGTCAATGTTTTGGGTATTACCCTTCTTCAGGACTGGAATTGGGGGCAGGTGGAGCTGCAGATAAAGAGTGGGGGGGAGGTACAGTACAGAATGGTGGTGATAGGTGGACACCGGTGGTAAGTATGACCTGGTTGGTCGATGGGAGGGATGAATCCGATTGGTAGCTGGAATGGAAGGGAGGAGGCGGTAGGTGGAATGGAAGGGAGGAAGCAGGGCTGGAAAGGGAGCTGGGGATGGGTGGGAAGGTTATTTGAAATTAGAGAATTCGATGTTAAGTTCTCCGGACTGTGGGGTGCCCAGGTGGAAGGTAACGTATTATTCCCCAAATTTGCATTCTGAGTCGCTGCAACACTGCAGGAGGCCAAGGGTGGACATGTTGGAGAGGGGGTGGGAGGTCAGCGGTGCGGGGAGTTGAAATGGGCAGTTACCGGGAGGTTATGCTGGCCATTTTGGGCCAGGCAAGGATGCTCAGCAAAATGGTCATCTAAGCCTGTGTTTGGTTTCACTGATGTAGAGAAGACCACGTTGGAAATATCAGATATAGTAGACTAGGTTGGAGGAGATGCAGGCGAGGCTCTGTCTCACCTGGAAGGGCTGTTTAGGGCTCTGGATGGAGGTGAGGGAGGTGGTGTGTGGGCAGGTCTTGTATGGTTACAGGGGAAGGTACCGGGCAGGTTGGAATGGTTGGTGGGGAGTGTGGCGTGAACTAAGGAGTGGTGAAGTGAATGGTCTTTGTGGAAGGCAGAGAGGGGTGGGGAGTGGAAGATGTTCTGGGTGGTGGGGTCTAATTGGAGTAGGTGGAAGTGTTTGAGGATGATATGTTGGATGCGGAGGCTGGTGGGGTGGAAAGTGAGGACAAGGGGGACACTATCTTTATTAAGTTGGGGGGTGGGAAGGTTGGTTTTAGTGCTGAGGAGCAGTGGAATGGAGGAGGCACGGTGATACATGATGCCTTTCTAAACTAAAAACATTTTGCCTCTACGTGGTCCATGTCTCTCCAATCCTTCCCTATTCATGTATCTGAGTCAAGGATATGGAAAGGGCAGGGAAGAGATTCAATAAGTTAACGTGAGGATTGCTTTCAATATTTTGAAAGTTAAAAGGAAATGTAATAGTGGCATTAAAGTTCATGTTAAGTTTGATGAAGCAAAGAAAAAATTACAAAGTAGAGGAAGTGAAAGAATACACGCTTGGAAACTAATCAACTACAATGCATATAACTTTATTTTGCTTCTAAATGTTGATGTGTGCCTTGTGTGACTATTCACCTTGTGCACAATGTGCCTGTGTCTATGTATATATATGTGGTAGCAATCAAAAGCTTCTTCTATAAGTAGCTTCACTAACAAGTTCTTTAGCCTAATGTACTTAATTGTTAGCATTTCGCACAGAAGGTAACAAACAACAATACCCTTATTATAAATCTCATTAGAGTTTATTTGTCGGTGATAGTTCTGATGACGGAATATCAACTTGAAAGGGTAACTTTGTTTCTCTCTTCACTGATGCATCAAACCTCTTTCCTGCCTTCATTTCAAAAAAGATTGGCCTCCTGTCCACTGACAGCTGGGAATTAGGAGCAGACAAACAGGAAGCATCGTATGCAGTGTCAAAATTTAATTTTAATTACTTCACAGGCCATATTCAAATCAAATTCACTCTATGCACAAAACAAATTATTTAACCTAATGTCAGATCCCGCAGTGGAGAATATGTCGGTAAAACTGTTTGCATGAAAATCGGAGGTTGAAAGAACGATATTGTATTCCAAGATTGGAGTTATGTCCTTACAAAACAATGTCCAAAAAATTTCACAATAAATAGATGACTTAAAACCAGTACATGACTGCTAGCCATTTTTGAATACATATTAGAATGTTAGATATCTTGGGAAGTTTATTGAACCAACTCAAGGGGTCAAATAAAAGGGAATATGTTATTTAAGATTTTATTAGCGTTAGTCACATTTTGCAGGAGATTAAATAAACTACAATAGTTTAGCATGTGTCGACTATGTAACTGGGCTCGTTAGTGAAGTCACTTACGGGATGGAACAAAAATTTTGATCTTTCCCTGTCACCACCTCTAGTCCTCATTTCTCTCTCTCTTTCCCACAGACAGACCCATCCCCACCTCCCCCCAACCCCACACACACACACACACACGCACGCACACACACACACACACACACAC